>NC_138539.1:26147396-26279896 GCF_964234715.1 Podarcis melisellensis
TCCATTTTCACAACCAGGAAATAGCTCTTTAATCTTCCAGTTGGTCAGCTCCAAGCACAATGCAAGGTGCTGACCTCTGAAGCTATGAAGGTCTTGGTGCTGCAGTATATTTTTGACTTCATTTTATTTCCATTCCTAAGAATTTGGGTAGGGGGCGATGCAAACTTTATCAGCTCATCAAGGAATTGATGAACTCTGAAGTGTGGAGTAAAGGAATATGCAAATAGCTTGGAACTGACCCTCATTCCTGGTCTGAAGTTGTGTGCATGTGCGAAGTTTATGGGGACTTACTGGAAACCACTCAAACCTGAAGACTGGTTCTACGAATGTATTGCTAAAGAGATCAAAAGCGGCAGTCAGTCACGTTTGGAACAGCTCTAGATTCTGCTTTCATTCGGGAGCTGGTTCATTAAAGTAAAACTGTGTTTGCTGTTATTCAAAGTCTCTGCTTCTGTTTGATTTGGCCTGTTCATCCGTTCTTATGAATCACTGCTCACAAACAGATTTGTGAATGGGTTTCTATTCATACCAGAATGGCTCTTACACCTCAAATAATAATGTCATTATGTTTAAGAAGGTTGTTGTGTTGTTTGGTTAAGGAAGGGGGCTCACAAATATTTTCCCTATTGAACTTTATAATTTTTGTTGTTGTTGTTGTTGTTGTTGCTGCTGCTGCTAAACTATTTCCCCAAAAATTATTATCCAGTCAATGTTTAGATCAGGGTGGGATTTACCTAATGAACCCCAAAGGCAAAAGTCTTGCACATGGATGCCCAAATGGGCAATGGAGCTTTTCCACCTCTGCTTCTCCTGCGCATCTCCTGAAATTGGTTTAGAGGGGTCTGCAGAACCCTCAAACAGTGCACCGGGAAGAAGAGGGGGGATTGTCCCATCTGGCAAGCTGCAATGGTTGCGCAGATGGAATACTCATCACAGCATTATGTTGAATTCCACCCTATGGCTGGGGAACCTGTGCCCAGTCAGATGTTTTTGGACTACAACTCCCATCATCCCTGACTGTTGGCCATGCTGACTGGGACCATAGGCTTCCCATTGCTGATATAGACTTAGGTACATTCCTGTATAACACGAATAGCATATTAGACTTCCTTCTTAATGAGGATGTGAGTGACATGCTTAGTAAATAGCTGACATCGTCAAACTTCCCCACAAACTTAATGCAAACAGATCAGGATGAAAGCTCAATAAACAGGTTGTCTGGAAGTGCCCCAAAAGTTGTACAGTTTGTGTGTGTGTGTTTTAGTGAAGTGTCTCTTTGCTTTATTATTCTGTTCCCCATCCTTTCACAAGCAGCAAGTGGCAAGGTGTCCTCTATTTCCCTTGATCCAGGCTGCCAAGGCAGTTTTGGAAAGCTCTGTATTACTCTGGCTTTCTTTGGTATCCTCTGCTGGCAGGAATTTGGCAGGAAGTCATAGCTTTCTGCCTTGGCTGAAGTAGCGCTGAAGGACAGTCAGGGGAAATGAACAGCTGTCTCTTCCGAGGGTTAACCTATCCTGTGGAGACCAGCAGGTCAGGCTGTGACGGGGAGGGATTGCTCCTCTATCTGATGATTAGAACAGGTGAAAAGGAAGGTGGCCTTATGAGCCTGTGGAAGATAACGTACACAGATGAGCATTTTAGTATGACAAAAAAGGGCAAAGTGGGAACTAGAGCTGAACTACAGAATATTCATTTAAATAAAAATACAAAGGAACCCATATAGAGTAGTAGGTAGGTAGAGCCAAATAAATGAATTAGGATTGTTAAATGCTGCAGGAGTGTAATAAAACATTGGTGAGGAAAGTGCGGGCTCCGGAACCATCATGTGTGAAGTCACACGCATGCGACGCACACACCGGCCCCCCAATATTTGGTGCAAGTTGGCACCTCCGATGGGTAGTATTCTTTTACTCAGAGCAGACACATTAATGGACATGACTAGTTTTGGCCCATTAATTTCAATGTGCCTACTCTGAGTAAAAGTTAGTTGAATATTATCCTAAATGTGTGTATTAAGATTGATGGAATGTTTTTATTGCCAATGTCAGCTGGTGACATTTTCATTTCCCCCACTTCCTTTATTTTTGTTATATTTGCAAATAAAAAATAAAATGGGGGAAGGAAAGAGCTAAGATTAATTTTAATCTCCTCACAACAGCATTTAGGCCACACTTTACAAGCTCACCGCCAAACATTTACCTGTTTGCGGATATCAGGCTATGCAACCATATCTATCCTGTCTTGAACTAGAGTAGAATTTGATAGATTGAATGGTTCCTGGCAGACAAAGGTTAAATAAATATTTAAAATTGGTTCGCACCATCTCCAAAAGCAACACCAACAGTGATAACATCTAAAAGTATATACATCTGATCAATTTTTGTGTGTAAAAAAATGTGTTGACAAAACAAGAAATTGCAATAAATATGCATGGCACAAACACACCTTTCTGTCAATATTTTCAAATTAGAGATTTTATGAATAAGATATGTCAAGCTAAAAACAAGTTACATTCTGTAAACAGTTTTGAATTATTCATGCTTAAGGATCTACAAGCCCCCCGCTCAACAACAACAAAAACCTGATGAAATATATTAAAGTGGAAAGAGAAAACTCACACAAATCTGTAAGTTTCTGTGGAATAATAGATATTTATTTTTCCTGTGGGCTAGTCTCAAAGAAAATTGCTATATGATCATATGACAATGCTATGTATTGCCTTGGAGACTATGTAAGATGTATGGAATGTACAATGGGAAGTGTAAGAAATGCCTCAAAACAAAATGAGGCATTTTGATTTATCGGGGCAGCAATGTCTGGTGGTTCAGAAATGTGCGGAATTGGTCTGTTAAGGTAATATGTGAGCTCATTGTTTTAAGGGTTCTCACTCTAGTCTAGGTTTCAGACCACTCTGGTCCCAGATCTGAAGTGCTGTTGCACTGCCTGCTAAGCAGGTTTTCCACAGAACAGGAGCTCTTGGTTCTTTGCTCCTCCCTTGACTTCCAAAAGCAAAATAAATTATGCAGCAAAAAATAAAATAAAAAATGGATAGGAATGTTCTTAATTTTCATAATTTATACAGACAGCGGCAGCCAGTGAAACAATTCATTGGTGGCCAATGTCAGCCACCGCTGCTGGACCATGGTGGAGGGAGAGAATATTCTCAAGCTTACCAGTAGCTGATGGGAGTTGGCATTGGAAGGAAGGGGTGTCTCACTGGGGACCTTGCAAGTGTACTGCTGCCACCTGGCTAGTCACTCTCACTGATGGCAGTAGCCCATGTGTGATCAAGAGAGTGACTAGCTGGTCAGCAACAGCAAGTAATTAGAGTGATGAGTGAGGTGTCCCATCCATCTAGTCTAGGCACTAGGCTAGTGCCTTCTTTGATAAGGATGGGAATTCTGCACCCTACCTTGAAAGCCAGGGTAGCTGCAGGTCTGAGGGGACCCTTTGCAAAGTGGCTTATGGTGGGCTTCCTTCTATATCAACAGACACCTTACACCATGGGTTGACAAAGCAGAAGCATAGAACTCCTATTATAACATCTCACAATGCCCCACATTGGTACTATATTTTGGAAATTAAAATGGTGGCTCCCCTAGACACAGCCACCTAGCATTAGTTAAAAGGGGACCCTGGGCAGGAGTCAGCATAAGGCCCAACCATGACTCTCGAGCCCCCAAAAAGTGCCCAAAAGGGTGCTCTGTATTGGTACTGGGCCTGTCAGTCACCTCACAGCCATGACAAATGATTCTCGCTAACAAACCATATCACCAATTGTATACAAACTGGCAGGATTCAGCTTTTCTGAGTGTCCGGTTTAGCATATAAATATTGAAGGCTGTATATGCTATAATGTGTGTGTGTTAAAAGAATAGACACAGAAATCAAGCTAGCTATAAGTGATTTCCATAATCGCTTCATGAATGTTACATTGGAGGCAGTCAGTCAGTCGCTGGCTTTGCCTATTTAACCTGTCATGCCCTTTAAAAAGCTGCATAAATAAAATAAAATGACTCATCATTATCCCTTAAATGGTTTTGTTATACGGGTATACTTTATTACAGTCAAGGTAATAGAATGTGAGGTATTAATGGAATGGTATGACAAGCAGGGAACGTTGCTTCAGATATATTATAACTTCAGTGAGAGACAGTTTGAATCTGTCGGGGAAAGTTGGCTTCCACCCCCCCCCCCATTGCTACCTTACTCTCCTGCCACCCCCTTCCCTCATGACCAGCCACCCATGCTTTGGGGATAAATGTTCAAAATCAACCCAGCAGGGAATAAGGCATAAAAATGTCATTAACATGAATAGAAAATGTGTGTGTAATTCCTCAGTGACAACTGTCTTGGCTGTGTCAGAATTGCGCAATTTGTATTGACCTAGTTGAATTTCTTCCCCTCAGCATCTGAAACTTACCCAATTTCCTGCAGGAATGTGTCTGCACAGTTTTAAGTCTAGTTTACTCATTAATGCTTCAATCGTTTCGACCACAAAGGAAAAGACACATGAAAGTGAAAATGTACCTTTTTTTCACAGCAGGGAGCCTTCATAATGAAAACCTGGCAAGCACACCTGAAGAGAACAGTAAAGCTTCCACAATTTACATATGAGGGCTGTACAGCTTTTCTTCTCCACAAGAAAGAATAAAAAGAAAAAGCTATAGCACAAAAGGAGGATAAAGATGAAATGGCAGTCATCTTGGAGGCAAGGTTACCATTAGGATATCATTGTTGTATCTTGAGTTTATGAAAAAGACAGACTCTGTTTACAGTATTAGTATTCTCATTCTTGTTATCATTATTATCACTTTTATTTATATACGGCTCCCAAAGTAGTTACATTTAACTACAGAAGAATCCTATACATGTATTCTCAAATGCAAGTCTTATTGAGTTCAATGAGGGGCCGCTCCTAGGAACATGAGTAGAGAAATGCAGTTGAGATTTCATGGGCCTCAGGTGATATTGCTAGAGATTAACCACATTAAAGAGGCAAACATGCTGCCATTTACCATAAAAGAAAGCTACTTGCCAGTTATTTATGAGTCTATTTTTATCACCACAGAAGGCGCCATTGGAATTGTCTTTCCTAGGTACCCACATAGCCTCCAGTAGAGTTGGTAAACCTGTGTGTGGTGATTTCTAGTTTCTCTGCTAGAGGATATTGTTAATGAAAGGGATGCCTTGACGGGGTACCATAGTCGCTTTTCGCCGCTTCTGTACATGCATGTGACGTCATTTTGAGCATCAGTGCATGCGCAAGTGGTGAAACCCGGAAGTAACGCGCTCCGTTACTTCCGGGTTGCCACGGAGCGCAACTCGAACGCGCTCAACTTGAAGCAAATTTAACCCGAGGTATGACTGTATACACTTCTGAAGGCCTGGGCCACTCCCACTCTCAACGTGATTGGCTGTCTAAACTCCCAAGTGGCAAATCATAACTCAGAGTTTAAGGGCTAATGGCAGTAGCCCAAATCCTGAAATGTTCTGTGATTGGATATCATGTATCAAATCAGGGGCTCAGAATGCTTAGTCCAGACTGAAGCTCAGGCAAACACAGACCACTGCATGCATAACAGGTATCATACCCTAAACCCCCCCTCCACACAAAAACTGACTGACTCCCCCTCAGTCTTTCTTAGCATAAGATAATATGGTTGTCATGATCCCTTTGTTCAGCAGCGATCTGGGCACAAAGTTAGAAGTTTCAGGCCAGTGGCACAAGATGAGGAACTGAGTACAAAATGTTGAAAGGTGGGACGAAAATACCTGGAGAAACTGGAGGTGGGGCCAGAGGCATGGTCCCACGTCCTCTTCCATATGTACTATATTTGGGATTGGAGGAGCGGACGACAGGCAGGCTAATAACAACACATATCAGAATCACCCCTAGTTTCGAAAATCAGGTGATTAGACTGAGCCAATCTCCTTCTCTAAATGTATGATGCAGTATGTACTGAGAGAGATTATCGGGTACAGTGGTACCTCGGGTTACATATGCTTCAGGTTACATACGCTTCAGGTTACAGACTCCGCTAACCCAGAAATAGTATCCCAGGTTAAGAACTTTGCTTCAGGATGAGAACAGAAATCGTGCTCCAGTGGTGCGACAGCAGCAGGAGGCCCCATTAGCTAAAGTGGTGCTTCAGGTTAAGAACAGTTTCAGGTTAAGAACAGACCTCCGGAACGAATTAAGTTCTTAACCCGAGGTACCACTGTATTCCTGTGTGGCCATCTGCTGCCCACTCTGCTCCAGGGACTTAACATCTCTGCACCTGAGCACCGTGGGTAGGGTAACTTACAGTCTGATATTTCACCTCTGCACTAAATATCCCAAATTTTCATGGTTTGACCCAAATGTAAATATGGCCAGAATGCTCAGCTAAATGAGACTGTATTTCTGCATGTCATATTTGTATAACATAATGAAAAACAATGCATTGTTTTTGGTCAGGCTCTGGGGTGGGTTTTTATTTTTGTTTTTCTTGGTTCTTGTTTTTTTCTTGAAGGAAGGAACAGATGGTGAGAACAACTTGAAAATCAAATATGTCTAGATATAGAAACTGAATTTATTCGGATAACTAAATGCAGAGGACATTCAAAGTCAGGCAGAGGTGAATAAAACAGACAGTCAGGATCAGGATTAATCCAAATGTAATACTGTACATCAAAATTGTTTAAAAATTCACAAAGGTAATCATGTCTTCGAGGGAGAACTGGCATTTGCAAACTCTTTTTGAGCACTCCGGATTTCAGTGTGTCAAAAGCTAAGGGTAAAGAGGGGATGGAATGTTTGCATTATGTTCTTGTACAATTCCTCTCTAACATCTGGTATTGTCTTAGAATCGAACTTATGTTTCCATTTTGCTGCAATATAATTCAGTTGTCTTCCCTTCTGGCTCTGGACTGAGTTAATATAATCAGATTCATTGAGCGTCAGGACTTGGAATACACTTGACCTCAGAGGGAAAGGTCAGTGTCTCTGTCACTAGAAAAAAAAGTTAACACAACCCACCAGTTTAATCAGCATAATTGCATTTCCCATTATGGTAATCACTTCCATTGTAGCAGTATCTAATTTGTATCTTTGTCCAAAATCTATAGTAGTCATTTCTCCCTAGTCCTTTTTTATTATTATTTTTTGGAGAGCATCAAATAGCATGACTGAGGCCCAGTCTCTAGAGTTAGCCTTATAGCAAGGGAGACCACACTTCTCCACCACCCACCCTGTTTCATTCCTTTAAAAAAATCCTACTTTTTTAATCTCTTACAGTAGAAAAGAAATGATGGTGTGCAAAAACATTAAGAAGCCCAGCTCCTACATGGTAAGAAGATGATGCTTCATTTGCATATGTAGACATCTATATTCTTCCTTCCTGTTACATCACAGATGGCCTTAAATTTGCCTGGCTCAAGGTTGTCCTTTGATTGGTATTCAAGTGGAGTGGTAGAGTGTGTGCTTTCTAATCCCTGCAACACATGGTAATTTTTTCATTCTCTCCCATGCTCCACCTGTTCCATGGTCCAGTGGAGGGCTGCAAATCCTATCAGGGGAGCACAGCACTGCTATAAGCCCATTTCCCTGGCTCCAGTCCATCTCATGTGCACTCAGGCTGCAGAGTGCCAAGCCAGCTGCAGCCAAACGATCATGTTATCAGATGACGGATTGCTTCATATCAGGTGTTTAAACTGATGAGCTGCCCCATCTGGTAAATGATTTGGGGAGTCTGGCCCGCTTGATGAATTAGAAAGTGACAATGCCAATCAGCGTGACCCCTGCAGCTTCTCCGCTGCCAAACACAGCAGCCGCAATCAAGAAGAGCTCGCCAAATTTACTTTCCCAATCCTGTGCCACTGTAGTGACATTTGGTCAGTTGTCACCCAATTATCCCTGAATTATGTAACAAATCCGTATATATCCGTTGTTTAACATTTCGTGAAACTTGAGGTTTTCGCACACGGGTCCCATATAGCCTGCTCAACTGACACAACATTGTATAACTGTATAGCTCTAGCATTTCTTTCGGAACAAAGATGGACGGTGATGCTTCCTATTGGGACTATCAGCAGATATAAAGGGCTGTTATTGTTCTTAGCCAGTGATGTGACCCCAGGTATAGGGTGGTATATAAATAATAAATTAATAATAATAATAATAATAATAATAATAATAATAATAATAGTGTTCAAAGCTTGTATTTTAAATTTTAAAATATTGGATAAAGTCTTGATTCAATGTCTGAAGTGTGTCAATACAGTGGTACCTTGGGTTACATACGCTTCAGGTTACAGACTCCGCTAACCCAGAAATAGTACCTCGGGTTAAGAACTTTGCTTCAGGATGAGAACAGAAATCGTGCTCCAGTGGTGCGACAGCAGCAGGAGGCCCCATTAGCTAAAGTGGTGCTTCAGGTTAAGAACAGTTTCAGGTTAAGAACGGACCTCCGGAACGAATTAAGTACTTAACCCGAGGTAACACCGTACAGTTCTTGATGATGATAATGATGATAGAATCCTCAGAATAATAATTGTATTCTGGAACTAAGAAACACCTCACATAAGAAATCTCCACTTGCAAACCATCCCACAGTTAGGCTGCTCAAATCCAAAACAATAACCTGTGAGTCCCACTGAAATCATTCAGTGGGACTTAAAACATAGCTGATTTTCTCTTGGTCACTAAGGGTCAATTGGATTGATTGATTGATTATACTGCCATTCATCTGAAGATCTCAGCATGATTCACAAGGTAAAAATACAGGATAGAAGCACAAATGAAGTACCGGCAGTTTAAAAAAAAAACATAAGCAATAATCTCCCCCCTCCCACAAACACTTTTAAAAGGCCATAGAATATTCATCCACCAAAGGCCTGGTTGAAGAGGAACATTTTCACCTGGCACCTAAAGATGCATAATGAAGGCACCAGAAGAACCTCCCTGGGGAGAGCATTCCACAAATGGGGAGGCGCTGCAGAAAAGGCCCATCCTTGTGTTGCTACCCTCTGAACCCTCCTGGTGGAGGCACACAAAGAAGGGCCTCAGATGGTGACAGCAGAGCCTAGGTTGGTTTATATGGAGAGAGGCGGTCATGCCTATTTCATTTCCAATTGCATCATGCCTATTTCATTTATGAACCACACAGCATATTTTTTATTTAACCTGCCTTTGATCCCTGGATCCCTTGAGTGAAAGGCTAGCAATAAATATAGATATACTTTCTTTTGTTGTGCTTCATTTTATTGTGCTTCACAGTTATTGCTCCTTGCAAGGACATGAGAAGCCTGGCCACTTCCACCACCTCCCCTCAGTGTGGGTGTAGTGGTTAAGAGCAGTGGACTCGTCGTAATCTGGTGGACCGGGTTTGATTCCCTTCTCCTCCACATGCAGCTGCTTGGGCCGTGGGCTAGTCACACTTCTCTGAAGTCTCTCAGCCCCACTCACCTCACAGAGTGTTTGTTGTGGGGGAGGAAGGGAAAGGAGATTGTTAGTCGCTTTGAGACTCCTTAGGGTAGTGATAAAGCAGGATATCAAATCCAAACTCCTCCTCCTCTTCCACTTCTTCTTCTTCTTCTTCTTCTTCTTCTTCTTCTTCTTCTTCTTCTTCTTCTTCTTCTTCTCCTCTTTTGGCCACAAAAGTGGAGCTAGCTAGGGCTAGAGCTGGGTTTTAATGCTCTCAGCCTTGCAGCTAGTGGGGGCTTGTCTTAACAGACTACACTACAGTATAGTGTAAACATAACTTTTATATGCACTGTGGGCAGGGACCCAAAATGTGTGACTCGTTTTATTGCAATATTCACTTTATTGTGGTGGTTTAGAACCAAACCTACAGTATCTCCAAGGTATGCCTAAATAACTAAATAGAATGTTTAACCAGATTATCGAAGTTGCAGTCCTAATGACATGAGAGATTGGCAGATCTATCCTTGTCTACTCAAAATAAGCCTCATTGAGTTCATTGAGACTTAATCTCTGGTAAGCCTATAGGATTGCAATCTAAATCCTGACAAACACAATAGGGCTAACATCTTATTGAAACAATTGGAGGTTGCAAAATAATGTGTAAAGATTTCTCCCACAGTGCAAGATTTAAATGAGTGGTCTTTTGAAATGTAAAATTAGTGGCGATATAGTGATAATTGAGAAGGGTTTCCTTTGTCTTTCCTCTCCCTATGTCTGTCTGTTGTTCTCAATGAACTCTTATTCTAGCATGTGCTGGAGGTCACTGAAAATCACAGGCTATCAACAGCATTATCTGTGTGTTCTTATTGCTAAGTTTTTATACCCTACCTTTTGCAAAGTAGCATAAAATTCCTAGAATTTTATGACCGTATGATTTTAAAAAGAAAAAAACCTAGAAAACAGCAAAAGAAAATCGGATAATAATACTAAAACTAGTGAAAATTTGGTCTAGCCCCTGATTTGTCACTTCAGAAATAATAATAATGGAGATAGCTCTTTTCTTTTTGACAGAAATGGTCGGAATTTACACAAATAGTAGCTGCTCCCTAATAGATTAAGTCTGCCAAATTACAAGCAAATTACAAATTACAAGGGTTTTTTGTGGACACAAACAAACAAAATACAAACATACAGAGGGAGTTGGAATAATTTGCAGGGATGGTAGGGCCTCCTGAAACAATGAATCCTGTCAAATTTCAGAAGGATAGCTATAGTAGTTTCCCCAAGAGAACAGCCTTTACAGGTCTGGGTGGGTAAGAATGATTCATTTAAGGATTCCCTAGAGTTTTGTGCACAATTGGTCTGAAAATAGCGGGCATGAGAGATGTGCTCCTAGATAAGAAATCTGCCAAATCAGTCCTGCAGCTTTTGTACTAGCCACCTTTAAAATTGATTTGGGGGAAGAGAACTAAATGGATTTGCTTTCCTTCCCCACTGGGATTAAAGAGTCTGGGTAAAGCCATCACCTCTAATTCAGGACAGCCAAACCATGAGGTAGAATGTGACTCAGGTAGAATGTCATGGGCATGGAGGAACAGCAAAGTGTTGTCCCCACAAGCCATGTGCTCTCCTCATAATTGGTCACTTCTCTTGTGGCCAACCGCCCACCAATGCAAGGATATAAGACATCCCAGCACCCCCGTCTCCCTGGATTGTTCTGACAAAGAGCCAATGGGGTCTTTTCCTAAAGTGACACATTCTGGGCATGGTGGCTAGTGGAGCGCTACTACCAACACTGTAAGTTGTCGTGGTGGAGAAAAGCTGTTGGAACTTAGGAGGGCACTCTCCTACTCAGCACACCCAGAATGCCTCACTCTGAGGAAATACTCTTTTGACCCTTCCTCAGATCAAGGCATTGTGGGAGGGAGAAGGAGGTGAAGAGACAGCAGAGAAATTGTCAATGCTACCACATGATGTGGTAGCAGTGGCAGAAGTGTCTCATACTGAACATGAACTGTGAAAAAGACTCTATCAGGGGCACCGACTTATAAAAAATATTGGGGGGGCCCAAGACCTCCAAACCGCTGCTGCTGGGGGAACGAAAGGGGCGAGCCTTGGGCTGCCCTGACCTTAAGTGAACCTGTGAGGGCCCGCCCTTTGCGGCAGCCAATTGGCTGCCGCCGTGGGTGGTGAATATTAATGAGCTAGGGGGAATCCCCGCTTCTCGCGGGGCTGACGCCAGCCCCGCGAGATTGTTGATGGGTCGAGAGCCCGCAACCCCACCCCCTCTCTAGATCGGGAGTGGCTTTGTTTTAACTCATTACTGAATGTATTTTAAAAGGTAACTATCGTCAAACAAGGAAAATAAAAAATACCAACATAATTTTGTGATTTTACAAAGCATAATATAACTAATAATCTTCTTAAATTATTGGGGGGCAGAGCCCCCCCAAACGAATTTTTGAGGCGGCTCGGGCCCCCTCAGGCCCCATGGAGTCGGCGCCTATGGACTCTATGAATCAAAAGTGGAGACACGAGAAAAGCTTTAACAAAAAACTAATTTAAAATGAATAAATAAATGGGAAGGAGAATGGAAAGAGGCAAAATGTGGAGAAGGAAGTCAATCCCTTGTGCCAGCCCTGCACAGATTACAAGTTTGGCCTATCTCTCGCAAAGGAGTTACCTTTCCTCCCTCTCCTCAGCCTGGTGTTTGCAGTAGCTCCCTCCTCAACTGTTTTCTTTATATGAGAAGTTTAGAGGCATTACAGTCACTTTCAGTAGGCACACATTTGTAGCACAAAGTAGGGGCATTACTGCAAAATCTCTGCTTCGCTCTGTCAATGATTCTCATTGATTTGGACTGGCTTCCTCTAAAGCAGGGGTTGTCAACCTGGTCCCTACCGCCACATTTCAGGATTCTTGGTGGCGGTAGGGGTTTCTACAGCACAAGCTGAATCCTCCTTCCATCGAGCACTGGTGGGCAGTAATGAAATTTTACCATCAAGAAAGATGCATTAGTGGGCGGTAGGTATAAAAGGTTGACTACCCCTGCTCTAAAGGCAATGGACTTTTTTAAAGAGTTACCGGTATGTCCTATTCAGGCATGCAAAACATCAAGGGAGCATGCAATGGGGCGGCTCTTATGTTGCACACTGGCCCCCAAAGCCCATACCTACTGGTTCCAGATTCCAGGAAATCCTTCACATGTATAACAATATAGAGAAGGCCCCTTCCCAGTTAGCATTTATGTTGCACCTGTGAATGTAAAGAACCTAGAAAGAGTGTTTGATGCTGAGAGCAAAGCTACTCTGAGTGGCTCCATTCCTTGCTCTCATGTTGTTGACTGAAGGAACAAAGAATGCCCAAATAGGGCTATATTAATTAGGTAACAAAGAATGAGCACTTTGAATCTGAATTGTTCATTACCACCACCAGCAGATTTTCTAGTTCTTAGACCGGAATAAGCTTGGACCAGGTGGTTTTACGGCAGAGTCTCCTAGTCTACTCATATTCAGACAAACACTAGCCCCCTGTGGGCTCTTCCTACTTAACGCAGGAAGTTTGGGGTTGACACATAAAGGGATGGGTGTACACAGGGACACTGTGAGGGGGCTGGTGTGCAGGCCCCAGGCTCTGCCTCTGCTTTTAAACTGTAATGCTCTGCTTTTCTTTGGACCTTGTTGGTGAGGTCAAAAGGAGGGTCATCTGAGCACCCCAGGACCTCCATACACACTGCTAATGCAGTGGTTTGACTTCACCCCCAGAGGTACACTCCATTGTCTCTCAAGACAGATGCGTGCCAACAACAAAGTTCAGGTAACCAGATTTATTCTCTCCTCAATATCTTGAGGCTCGTGATATTTTGTTTATCCTAATTATGAAACACTTAGGAACAAAGAAATGGGGAGGGGGGAAGCACCCCACCATAAGATTTATTCACCGTCAGTGAATAAATCCAAACAAAAGGGACACCCTAGCAAGAATGTCAGCCCTTCAGGTACAGTGTGGATTGTTTCATTTTGTATGCTGTAATGAAACATCATATTCCATATATTGTGATAACCAGTGTTTTTTTCTGGGGTATGCATACCTGTAATGGTTCTAGGGGTTGCTCGTGCGTAAGTTGCCGCCACTCCTGGCTAGGTTGCCTGGTTAAACCTTTTCTGTCTGGACAGCCCTTCACTTTGTGGCTGTTTCAGTCGCTAGCAGAATCCGTCAGTGGGCGTTTCTTGAACCTCTTCCAGCAAAGAAGTTCTTTGACACCAAGTCTCCGCCTACTCTCCCTGCGCGGAAGTCTTCTGCGCAGGGTGGGTGTGGGCAGCGGAGGACCTGTGCTCTCCCCGCTGGTCTCCGGCGAGGAGTCCTGGAGCCCCCTCGACGATTCCCCCATCTGCCCCCCTTTATCCCTGGTGTTACGCTGATTTCCTTCCCCAGCCAATGAGCTGCCTTTCTCCCTGCTGGGCCCTTCTCCAGCATCGCTTTGGAGCCTTGCCTCCGCCTCTAGCTCCAATGGCAGTTCCCTTACAATACCCTTTAACATTTTGTGAAGCTTTGTACTTTTGTCCATTTACTATATTTATTTTTCCCAATTTGAACTATAAAATGGTGATTTTCTTGAGTCAAAATGAGAGTACCCCTAAACATTTTGTGGGGGCAAGCACTGGTGATAACCACCGCAAACCAGCCATTTGCAGCTATTCAAATTGTACAAAATGTAAGCAAACGTCAGCCACGACCAGAGTATTTACCAGCAGGCTCATGTTTCGCATCCCTCGTAGTGTAAATACAACTTTGAATAGTGGCACCCCCTTTGTGCTGAAGTGTGCATGCATGTGGCAGGATTTGTTACAAGTCATTATTTAACACATACACACTCTCCCTTCCTCATTAGTTTGTTAGCTTTTCATGCTTTCCTGAGATGAATTTTTCTTGAGCAAATGAGCTAATACATCAGGGCTGCTAGGGGGAGCACAGATTCCTTTAATTTGTTATTGAAAGTACAGTGATTGTGTGATGCAGAATACAGTAATTGAAACTGGGCTTCCTAGATTTTAAGCAGAACACTTTGGTGGACATTAGAAAAAATCATTTGTAGACTAAGGATGTAATCCTAAAATGGGACACACACACACACACACACACACACTTATGATAGTACTTTAACCTCCTCATTCAACACACTGCCGGGCTCTTTCTGGCCAAGCAGAACGTTCTGTGTTCCTCCACCCATTTCCAGCCTCAGAAAATGTTAATTTTAATGCTTTTTTTTTTTTTTTACTGTTAATGCGACAGAAATAGGTGGGAAATATTCAGGTAACTCAAAAGCATGTGTGATTTCTCTTCCACTACTGAGGAAGGTCAGGGAACTGGTATAGCTTATGATCCATTGTGTTTAAGGTGCTTTCCACCACATCCCTGAAACTCCTTTGCTTAGACCCTACTAGTCTGACACTGGTTGGGCTCTTTAAAGCTGCAGGGCAACAAATGGCAATATATTTATAAACTATATAAATACATAAAATAAAATCCTATCTAGAGTATGCAGCAGGTTTCTTGGCTCCAAGCCGCTCCTTCCACTTATTGTTATTAATTGACTTACACGTAGCAGACCAATGATTTGCCAAGCCCACCATAAATGATAAAATGTACCTCTTTCTCTTTTGTATTTACAACACAGGGGATTGTTAGTCCCTGTTACAGTACATAATTCTTACCACCTAGTCATTACTTTAACTTTATAACCATATTCCCTCAGGTTAGTACAAAGTAAAAAGTGAATACGGTGTCTTTGTATGTTTTCCCAGATGTCAAAGTTTACTGAACGACCTTGTTGTGATCAACAATAGTATGTGTGTGTTTTTTAATTTGCTCAGTTTCATATTGACATCCCTGTGTGTGTGTGGAATATTTATATTGCTCCATTCGGAAATGAGTAATTATTTTTGAAAACTATCAAGTCCCTTAGTTGGAACTGTTGCTTATGTAGTTTCCTTATACTGTACATGCTGGAGAACTTTTGCTCAGTGGCAGAGAAAATACTTTGTATACTGAAGTCCATGTTCAATTCCTGACATCTCCAGTTAGAGCTGGAGACAACAACAGTGCTGCTACCAATATTTATTTATTTCATAACATTTTTATACGGCTTGATTGTAAAAAGAAAAACCCTCAAAGTGGTTCACAAAAAGAATAAAAAATAAAATTAATTAAAACCAGCAATAAACCAAAAAATGCATCCGCATTCTAGATACCTGAATAGAAGCTCTGCCAAGCACAAAGATGTGGCAAAAAAAAGCAAGTTTCACATGCTAAATTTCTGAATCACTTTTATTTGTTAAAGATACAGGAATGGTGTGGGGATGTGGGGGTGGATCAATTAGAGCCATTAACCCTCTCCTGCCCAAGCTTTCAAGCTTATAATTGCTTACAAATGGCAGTGGTGTTATGGCAGGCACTGGGAGGAGGAAAGGAAACCTGCCATTTTCATGCAAGCCGCTTTCCTCTGTAACTGAACTGCTTATATTCTAGCAGACAAAAAATAGATAATGTGGACTTGATTCAGGATGGTGTGTCTGCTCAGAGCTGTCACTGCTTTGATCCGAAGGACTGACTCCTGGTTTCCCAGGGAGCTGCAAAATGAAATTATGTAAACTCAGTTCAAATGAAAAACAAAAAAAAGGAGGAAAAGCAATATAGACCGGCCCTTTAAAAAGTGACTTGCATGCATAACCTAAAAGCACAAATGACTTCACCAAGATTTATTGATTCATGTCAAGGCATCATTACTTTTCAAAGTGTGAAAAATGATCATATATTTATGACCTGCCGACTGAAGCTGTTTGGTGAATTAGCAAAAGCTCTGGAGAGGAGCAGCCTAATTGCATTATCATAGAATCAGAGATGGTTGTCAATTTGCCCCCATTTAGCTTTTCTCCTTTAGTTTGTTAAAATGAAGGTGCCATACGTTGGCTGAATTTGCTAATACCCTGATGAATGAGGTATTTTCCCACTAGGCTCACTACCAGTATAAACAGTGAATTAGGGATGATAGGTCATCAATCATATCTCTTCCAAACAGATCCTTGCTCTCATGACTACTCGTTACATATTAAGAAACCTTAGAAAGTTATCACAGAGAAACCACTGATGAAAAGAGTTAGGCTAGCTCTAATTCGCAGATTCTCCGCTGCAATGATCCATCAGTGGCAAGCCTTGCATATGGGAGGAAGACTTTGAGGTATGAAATTGGTATTAGAATCTGCCGTTCTTCATTATGGGTTTTGATATCTTTTGTCTTTCAAGTGGCATATTATTCCAGCAGTACTCTTTAATTCAATATCTATCTGCCATTTTAGCTGATTGAGGCTTGATTTGTGCTTCTGTTGCATTTTAAGCCGCTATGCTTATGGAATAGGGTAGCCTTTCAGAAATGCATCGACTGCTTATATATTGCCGTATATATATTCTTTGTTAACTTGGCCAGCTATGGGACCACACTTTAAACTATAATTCCATTAAGAAGGAGTTGCTAATATGCATTGTTGCAGTTGTTGTTTTATTACTATTATATAAATCTGAATGGACAACATCAAGTGTAATAAAGGATTTCCACCATAAAGACTAAAGGTGCCAAAGACTTATTGAGATTTATAATTAAACATTTACTAAATTAATAATCATTCACAAACTGAAAATCAATTTGCATTTTGGAAATAAGTCTAGGAAATGTTTCCCTGGATTCCGGACAAGAAGAAAACCAATCCAGGCTATCAAGTTCCCTTGACTAAAATTTTCATGGGTTAAATAATAGGGTATTGCAGTCTGATTTGGGAAGTGAAAAATATTCGACAGTAACAGAATGGGCATTTGGTTTGATCTGGCAGGGATCTCTTTTCTTGTTTTCACTTGGGCATATGCATCCAAACTACCCACTCATTTATTTCACTGTGTTCCAGTCTTATTAAAGGGGAAGAGGGCAGCTGTACAGTATCAAAGTTCTATCTGACTTTGGTGGCAATTTGCAGGGCTAAGGGAGCAGCGTATGACCTAGAATACGTTATTGAGAAATGGGGCCAACCATGAGGTTGGAACAAGTTAGGGAATGTATGATTGTATTGTAGGAAAACACAAACTGAAGGAGGCTATTTCTAACTTAACAATGGGTGGCTTTGTTTTTATCAGCTTAGAGGACCACATCTTTTTGTCTTTCTGTGAGCACTCTTCTTTTGTCATTTGGCTATATTATCTCTTCCTTTTGTAAGATAATCACAGGTAATTAACTTTGCAATGGCTCTTGCCCTGTTAGGTGGCTAATTGCCTGTCTGTGATTCACACATTTCTGTGGCATCTTCAATCGAGGAAGATATGATCAGAGCGCAGCAGTTTTTGTTGTTGCAGGTTTTTGTGTTGTTGTTTTTTAAAAATTAGGCTGTGTTTGAAACAATAACAGCAGTATATGAGCTAGATGGAAACTAGCAAGTAAGAGCTAGTGGATTTTGATGTAGTTAAGAGAAGCCATAAATTTTATTTCTGTATCGAGACAAAACAAAGCCATACCATTCTCCTAGAACACAACTGGATGCTCAGCAGCAAGCACAATCAGATGCCACTTTTCTGTGGGACATTACAGGAAAGGAGTGTTGGATGGGGTACTTTTCTGCTTCTCCTCTCCCCTTGGGTTTAAAAAATTGGTGGGTTGAAAGTATACCCTTCCCATTGCTTCTACCTTACAAAATGCCACAATCGGCTCTGCCCACCCCACACACAGACACACAACTCTGCAGTGGTGAATCAGCAGCCTGGGTTCCCAGACCTGCGTTTACTGCTGAACATCTCCTTATATCCTAGGAGGACCACTTCACTTTTCTTTCATTTGTCATTCTGAAGGGTTGGGCGAAACATTGCTACATTTGGTCAGTGCAGACAAGGGAAATGGTAAAGAATGCATTGCGTTTAGAGACTGAGCTTTACTGGGAATGTTTTCTCAAGCGACCTCATTCTCATATCTTTGCCAGTTACACCAGCTTGGTACTTATTTATATATCTGTAACAAAGTGGTATTAAAAATGATAGCCTCACTATCCTGTATAATTGCTCTTCAGCTATAATATACTAACCAAAGGGTAGCCCGTGAGATGCTGGTGAACTTCAGCTCCCATAATCCCCAGCCCCTGGCTATGCTTGCTGGAACTGATGGGAGCTGGAGTTTCTCAGCAGCCAGCAAGCACCATGTTCTCTACCGATACACCAGTGTTAGGATAGTCCTGTTAGCAACAGAGGAACCTCACAGACAGTATGTTTATTTGGTATGCTGGTTTGTTTGGTTTTTTCCTTTAGGAGTTGCCAAAGTGTTAGAATGAATTCACACAACCTATTTATTGTCTGCTACAGGACATGGGTGGTGCTGTGGGTTAAACCACAGAGCCTAGGGCTTGCTGATCAGAAGGTCAGTGGTTCGAATCCCCGCGACGGGGTGAGCTCCCATCACTTGGTCCCAGCTCCTGCCAACCTGGCAGTTTGAAAGCATGTCAATGAGCAAGTAGATAAATAGGTACCGCTCCGGCAGGAAGGTAAACGGAATTTCCGTGCGCTGCTCTGGTTTGCCAGAAGCGGCTTAGTCATGCTGGCCACATAACCCGGAATCTGTACGCCGGCTCCCTCGGCCGATAAAGCGAGTTGAGCGCCACAAACCCAGCGTTGTCCGTGACTGGACCTGATGGTCAGGGGTCCCTTTACCTTTTACAGGCTGAACGGTCAATATATAAAAATTGATTGTGCAAGTTTTAAAGGGGTGGAAGCAGAAGCCGGCACAAAATATATTGTTATGGGTTTGCAGGGGGCAAAAATCCCCTAAAATTCCTGGCTGCCAGGTTTTCCCCATGATTTCTGAAGTTAGTACATTTGGGGTTTGATCAATGGATTTAGCAAGGCCTAAAACAATAAGTCAATCCAGCTTGCTCTTGGCTTAGAGAGGTGCCAACAAAGAACAAGGACAGGTGATGGCAGAGTCATTACCCTGGCAAAAGGTGAGACAATTCAGCGTCAGACAAGAAGGGGTGTGTGGAGTTCCTCCCCCAGCTGTGTATTAGTTAGCAAAAGGCAATAGGAGAGTTGGGGGGGGGAGAGTTGCCAGGGTAACAGGGGGCATGATGACACTACAGGGGGAAAAGGTGTCCTTTTAACAGAAGTTTTTGAGCAAGAGTTGCATGCTGAGACTGAGGAGCATGGCTCACTTCTGCTCTGGACCCAAGCTTGCAGAAGCTATCGGGGAGCAGCGAGAGACACTCTTGGGGGTGATGTTCTGCATCCCCTTCATAAAAACTCAGGTGTGAATATGTTTGAATAAACTATATTTCACAAAAAGAGTTGTCTCCACCATGTCTCATTCCAAAGGAACACAAACCCAGGTTGAGTGCCAAGCCCCTGGAACCTCACAATGCTAGGCAGAGATTGAGGTGGCTCAAAAGATAATTTGCTGTCCCAAGGAGCTGGGCTCCAAAGGGTACAAGAGAGGGATGGGTTCATGGTGTCCTGTCAATGGGTGGAAGGAAACTTTAAAGAAACATACTTGAAGAAGCTTGGAGAGCTGTTGGAAACAGGCAATGAAACGCAGCAACAGAGACTCCATTGCCCTAGAAGGGATGGAAAATGATCCAGATTCAGCTATCCCTCCCGATAAGTGGGTCTTGTCTATTCCTAACCAGGGGAGGGTTTATTACCAATGCTATATTTCTGGACAAAGCCATCATTTACTGCCTTTATCACACCTGGGGGTGGCCTTATTAATCCATCAAAATTCCACTTGGACTGACTAAGACACCTGCATCCTTCTAGAGGTATATTGAAAAATGCATTGAAGAACTCAGGGATGACATCTGCATTAGCTATTTGGATGATATCCTAGTCTACAGTGGCATATCATAGAATTGTAGATTGGAAGGAACCCTGAGGATCATCTAGTCCAGCAGTTTTCAACCTGTGGGTCCCCAGATGTTGTTGGACTACAACTCCCATCGTGCCTGAGCTCTGGCCTTGATAGCTAGGGGTGATGGGAGTTGTAGTTCAACAACATCTGGGGACCCACAGGTTCAGAAAGTCTGATCTGGTCCAACCCTCTGCAGTGCAGGAATGTACAGCTATCCCATATGGGGATATCCCAGCTATCCCATATGGGGGAACCTATGACCTTGGTGTTACTATCACCAAGTTCTAACTAATTTTATTATTTATACCCCGCCCATCTGGCTGGGTTTCCCCAGCCACAACATGTGAGAACGGTGTACAAAGAATATAGAAATGGCTTCAAAACCCAAACTTCCAAGTGTATTTTCTTTAAAAGAGAAGTATGGTACTTGGGGGTGCTATTGTCTGCTGAAGGTTACAGGATGGACTCCACTGATATTCTGGCAGTTTGCAAGCTTACAGGACAAGCTGCAAAGACCACTATTTTGTGATCTGTTGAATTCTCCTTCAGGATCTCACCCAAGTAAGTCTCATGGATCAACTCAGAAGAGGAATCAAATGGGATGGCCCAGACCGGTTATGGGGTGCACATCATCCAAACAACAAGTAACTTGGAATGATTGGCACCTAAATGTATTGGATAAATTGATTAATCTAACACAACCAGAAGTAAGGGTATTTGTGAATATGTTGTTGCCCTTTATTCTACTTGTAGAGGCCTCTGACAAAGAGCTTGGTGCCGTTGTCTACGGATAACAAGAAGGCGAGTTTGGTGTTATTGGGTATGGGCCAAGGACATTAACATACCTTTGTGCTACTGTTCTTTTCCAGCCAGTATGTTTTCTCATGTTGAAACATTCAGCCATGTACACTCAACAGAGGCTTTTTAGCCTAAACTCCTGTCAGTCTTTTGTTGCCTGCTTGTGTACTTCTGTATTGAGCAAACATACCAAACTTAGTTTTTCAGCATCAAATTCTGATGCAGGAATGTCCAGGTAAATGAAGGAAATGGCACAAAAAAAGAACATCTGGTGACACTAACTTCCAACTTCATATTCATACATTCCAAACTCACCAGGACCCTGTGAATAATATTTGTAGAACATACTGTTATGAGTTTTGGGGGTGGGAGGGTAGGCCTTGTGCATGAGCCTCCCTTCTAATTCCTGGATCCAGCACAGATTTAATTGCTGGAATAGTCAAGCCAGCCTGGTAATGGCCAGCTAAGTATGGATCAAAGAGAACAAAGTGAGTGGCTCTGTGCCAGAGGACAAATGGGTGGACCGGATCTCTGTTTGAACCCAAGGCTGTAGCTATGGGAGAGTCTTGCTTCTCCCATAGCTACAGTCTTGGGTTCAAGCAGAGATCCGGTCCACCCATTTGTCCCCTAGTATCTGTGGTGGAAGCTAGAGAATTCACTTGAAAATTCTCAACAATCTCACCAACCTGCATTTCCCAAGACGTTGTGGCAATCAAAATGTTATAAAACTAATACTACATATTTGTCCTTAAGTTTTCCATAAGGAAAAGAGCTGGGATTTTCTTTACATTCATATCACAGGGATCTACTATTTTCAGTATCAAAATTCTACACCAAAACTAATTATCAAAACTAATGGAAACTTATAGCAAAACACTTCACAGTTGTTTCTGTCTGGACTTATTTATTGTTCTTGCCCTTTGGAAAGGGCACATATCAGAGAGCAGTGCTAGGAATGATGGAAAATAAAAAAGATCTAGCCTGGGGAATGTTTTCACAATGAACAAGCCCTAAATCCACTGTCTTTTTGAGATAGTTAAATATATATATCCCAATTTACATAGTATCCTATAAGCATTTCAGCCACAACATGACGAGATTTGGAATGTAGTATTGTCATTGTTTCAGCCAGCATGACAAATGTGTCTTTTCTTGGAAAAAGCAGGTCTGCCCAAAGAAGCTGGCCCTACCATGAGGCAGAGGGACATCACTGCCTCAGGTGGCAAATGCTGATGGAGGTAGCAGCTTCCCTTACTGACCATTCCCCCGAGCACCCAGTCTCTTTGTTGGTACCCTAGTGTCGGTGGTGCTTTCCAGCTGCTGATGTGTGGACTGTCTGTTTTGTTGATATTTTCACCCCCTCCCATTGCAAGAATCTCCTGATCTGATGTTTTGAGAAAGAAGGGGGCGGAAACTGCTCTTTGGCTCCTGACTGACTGACTGACTCTGTGTGTGGAGAGAGTCTTATCTATGTGGTGACTAGATGGCTGAGTGGGAGATGTAACACTCATGCAAGCCAGTAGTTCTTTAGTTTGTAGTAGCTGTTAGAAATAAAAGGAGTTATGCTTCACAGCTAGCTTCTGTGTTATTTATACTCTGCTGAGTCTGGTGCTCACAATGCACAGTTGTGAGTCCAGTGCACTGAGACCTGTTTTCCAGGATTGGAAGGTCTCTGAAAGTGTTCCAGTCGCCTAGCCTGGTTGAGGCAGAACCAGTTATTGAGCCCAGTCACTGACATCGGTTGAAAGGCGTACTGACATTTTTGTCTTGTCTAACCTAGCCAACATTAGCACATGTTCAGCCATGGACATGTACCGTAGATTCCGGCGTACAAGATGACTTTTTAACCCCGGAAAAGAGGTTAAAAAGTCGGGGGTTGTCTTATATGTCGGGTATGGGTGGCGTGGATCGGAGCCCACCACGCCCATGCCCCCGTTGCTGCTTCGGAAGCAGCGGGCGGCAGGTTCAGCTCCACGCCGGGAGAAAGCCACCCGGAGCGGAGCTGCCCAGCGTATTAGGCGACTAGGCTTATAAGACGAACCACCAAATTGCAGCTGCCAATTTGGAGGGTCGTCTAATACACCTAGTCGTCTAATACACTGGAATCTATGGTATATTGGGCATTCCCAGGCACCCCCTAATGTTTTAAAAAATGGGGGATTAAGGAAAGCAGACAGAAGAGAGGCGCAGGCAGAATAAAAAAGTTGAAATGGATCTGCAGCTTCTGCCTGCAGCTATCTTTGGAAGATTGTCTCCAGTGGCAACAGTAGAGGAGAGGAGAGATTCCCTTCTCTGCAGGCAGAAACTGTAGATCCATTCTAGCCTTTTTCTTCTGCCTGCATCTCTCTTCTGTCTACTTCACCTATGTGTTCAGCATGTACAGGGATCCTAACGGATTACTGATATGATGTTTGTGAAGCGCTTGAATGAATTCTTGGTCAACCCGGAAGAGGAAACAAATGAGAGGGAACAAAGAGGAAACATATAAGCATAGCATTATACATTTATTACTATACTTGATGGAGAGGAGAGTCTCTTGGTCCCAAACATGTAGATAAAGGCTGAAGTCTTTGTTAGCAATTTCACTCCTCCGATGCTGCACTGGTGTAAATCACATGCCTGTCTGAGAAGAGTGTGGGAAATGGAAGACAGTCTTATCTCTTTCGGTGTATGTACTTTGCAATGTACTTTCACTTTTACCTGTGCCTGTTGTTCTCGCAGAGCTGGAGAGAACGGACACCATTATGCTTTTGTCTGTACATCGTGTGTAAATAAATAGTAGATTAGCTCTATGATGTCTCACGCTTCTTTGCTGTGTTCTGCCAGCAGCTTAGTGTGCATATATCATTATGATGTATGGTATGTCGCTAGAACTGCACTGGAAGAGAAGGGAGATGCCTTTTCCAGAGCTGCACATACCAGGGGGATGCTCAGAGTTTCGGGGGCTTGCAGGCACCCCCAGGGCATTTTCCAACAGTCTTACCCGACATAACTGGGGATAAGAAGTCACTGAACTCATTGGGAATGGCTTCCAAATTGAATCATGTATAAATTCAGGTTGCATGCCTGCACACTTACTTGAGAGTAAATCCTTTTGAACTCAGTGGGACAAATAAACTTGCATAGGCCTGTAATCCGTGAACTCCTGCATCAGTTTGAAGATCACATGTTCTGACGTTTTGTGAAATGTGTAGAATATCTTAAAGGAAGATGTACTATGTTGGAGGATAATAGAAGCATTTTATGGGTGGGTCTGGAAGGGAAATCATTCTGGTTCTGAGCTTGAGCAGTTTGAGATGCTCAGTTCATAGTACTGAAGAAAGAACGCCAAATTTCCAGCATGTGTGTGCACATTTCTTTTGCCCATAATTAATAGCCCCTGTGCCTGGTAGGTTTTTTCTTTTTTTTGGAAGGCAGCTCACAGCGTGCCCAGGTAATGCCTTCTGACAACGTTTTGAAGATCAGTTATGTCATATGGCTGCCTTTTAGGGGGAGAAATGTAATGGATAGCAGTGCCATATGGCATCTCTGAAGAATCAGCCGGGTTGGACAGACATTCATTGGATAAAGTCCCACAATTCTTGGAAAGGAATGTGGTCCTGTTGCCAAAATGTGGCCTTTGTTAATCTCCTAACTATTATTGTGCAGGAACCAATTCATCTGTATTAATTATAAACAAATTTTAATTACTTCAGTAAAAAGCTCATTATATGAATATATCTGATACCACACAGATTTGCCTTAACCCTTTGCTGGAATGCCAAAGAAAACACTACGCAATTTGTGCAAAGCTAGGATTTCGGTCTGATATACAAAAGTGAGGTTTAACTTTGTTTTCTCTTCCAATGTGTGATTATTATTATTTTTAGGGAGATTGTGCACCAAAACATTCAAGGTTTTAAACCGTGAGTCTGAAAACACGAGTAACATTTAGGGGGTCGGAGCAAACTGTAAGGCAGAGAAAACAGATAATTTTACAGTAGTTGATTGCATAACAACATAACAATGAAATAGTACTTTTCACAAATGTGTGTGTGTGCCTGTGTGTGATGTAACTAGCAAGCCTGATAGTGACAGTGAAGAACAAGAAGACAAAACAAACTATTTAATTTCAGAAAGGA
This sequence comes from Podarcis melisellensis, assembly GCF_964234715.1. Taxonomy (NCBI): domain Eukaryota; kingdom Metazoa; phylum Chordata; class Lepidosauria; order Squamata; family Lacertidae; genus Podarcis; species Podarcis melisellensis. Next base: position 26,172,646 of record NC_138539.1, read on the forward strand.
CCTCTTGGCATATGCTCACCTAATTACCACAGTTTTGACCTTTATTTTAAATTATGAAAGTAATCACCAGTCTCTCTCCAGTAGGCAATTCTAGGACAGAATCTTGAGCAAATCCTTCTACCAGCCGATAAGTTAACCTGTACTAATGTTCATGTTGAGAACTGAGTCATAGTTGTCAACTTTTCCCTTTTCTTGTGAGGAATCCTATTCAGAATAAGGGAATTTCCCTTAAAAAAGGAAAACGTTGATAGCTATGAACTGAGTTAAATATCAATCTTTAGTTAAAGGGTGATGTTGATTGTGGCTACTGGGCCCTTAAGAGTTTAGAGTGTTAATAAATTTGTAAAAAAGTGGCTTTGACACAAATATCCCCATACACAGCAGTGCGAATGATGGCTGATAAGTAGTCAGTCACCTGACCCATTTCCCCATTGCCGTGTGTTAAATGCAGCAGATGGTAGTTCCACTACCCCCAGCAGGAACCTAGGAGAGGACATTCTCTGTGAAATCTCCTAGGTTCTTGAATTCCCTTCACACTAAGGTGTGTCTGGCACCTTCATTTTTATAAGCTGAAGATGCCCCTCTTTAATCAGGTTTTGCAAATCTGAGATATATGTTTTCATAAGGCCCTGGGACCTTATGGTGAAGAGCAGGTAAGAAATTTAATAGACAACAACAACATTAGTAAAGCAGGATTCAAAAGCTGAAAGCATGTGTGCAAGTGCTACTCTTCAGATTGATCCAACAGCTATGGCGCCACATGTATAGTCCTTCTTTTTAAAAAAAGAAAGTTGCAATCTTGCTGATTAGCTGCTCTGCAGGGGGAATGTGAGGCTGAATTTAACCACCAGCTCCAATCCTGTTATCAAAAAGCTTCATTCCCCCACCCCCCAGCAATGCACTCATATCCTGGCTGTGGGCTTCTCATAAGCATCTGGTTGGTCATTCTGGGAAATGGGATGCTGAACCACATAGACCTTTGGTCTGATCCATCTGGACTTGTCTTATGTTCATACCGTTTGCAAAAAAAGGGGGTGCTACAGTGTGCACATCCCCAGCGCCTCGGCATGTATGTTGTTAAATCAAAGCCAGCATCTTATCAAAGCACACGATCAGTATAACCAATAACCAAACCAAGTATCTTGTATGATTTTACAGCATTTTATCTACATGGCCATTTCCTCTACAAATGGTTTAGGTTAGTTTAGTTTAGAAAAGCTTGGAATATTTTTAGTGTTGGCAGGGGGACACACATGAGATCAGAGAAAATATATGGAGTGAATGTTCTTCTTGTTGTTTTTTTCATGTTAAATACTATTTACTATCTGAAAGATCTCAAAGTGGTTTAAAATTGATAAACACACACACGCAATAAGTACAATGAAACCACGTCAAACAATTCGCATAACGAAATACAAAACGAAATCCATAGACATAATGTAAAAATAAATAAAACCAGAGAGCATTACAAGGCAGTCTTTTGAGTGTTTCCTCCCCAGTCTCTTTCTTAGATGTAGCTCTTATAATTGGTCCTTGGCATATTAAGAGTTATGGGCTTGAACAGCAAGAAAGAATCATGAAGTTGGCAGGACCAACTGCAGAAGCAGCCAGAGCATCTGCTTCAAAACATTGCCATAAAAAGGAACTGCAGGAAAGAAAACCATCAAGAAAAGAAGAAGGCATTGGCAGCAAAGGGGAAATAACCAAGGGAACTTAGATTAAAAGCGAGTTAAAATGCAGAGCTTAAAAATATAAGCAAGTAGGTTCTGGGCACCTATTGAAAGAGCTGATACAGCAACTACTTCAGCAAAACATGGATCGATCTATGCCTTATAGAGAAAACTGGGATAGCAAATGAAAAATATGTATATTGCTAATACATCCTTTGGGACACAGGTGGCACTGTGGGTTAAACCACAGAGCCTAGGACTTGCCGATCAGAAGGTCGGCGGTTCGAATCCCCATGACGGGGTGAACTCCCGTTGCTCAGTCCCTGCTCCTGCCAACCTAGCAGTTCGAAAGCATGTCAAAGTGCAAGTAGATAAATAGGTACTGCTCTGGCGGGAAGGTAAACGGCATTTCCGTGTGCTGCTCTGGTTCGCCAGAAGCGGCTTAATCATGCTGGCCACATGACCCAGAAGCTGTATACCAGCTCCCTCGGCCAATAAAGCGAGATGAGCGCCGCAACCCCAGAGTCGGTCACGACTAGACCTAATGGTCAGGGGTCCCTTTACCTTTACCTTTAATACATCCTGCAGTTGTTTTTGATGGCAAAGCTACAAGTTTCCTACAGCACATTTGTGGGTCCTAATCCTCAGTTTGGGGAACACTGTTGCTAGGTATGGGTTCATGAATTCTAAAAGATAGTTCATAAATTGTAACAGGTGCAAGGAAAACATGGATGAAAAGCGTGCATGGAGAAAAAGCTGTTGTGTAACTTTCGGAGCTCACAACCTCATCAGAAATGAAATTCTTGAATGCTACTTGCTACATTATAGCAGCAGATAGGAGGAACACAAAGACTTGCTTCTGTGACGTAGCAAGTGCCATTTATGGATTTGGGTTCTGGTGAGTTGCAGAAATCATACAGCGTAGGACAGGTTAATGCACTCTTCCTGGCACTTTCAGAGTGGTTTAGCAATCAATCCCTCTCCCCAGGGAACTCTGGGAATTGTAGCTCTGAGGGAGATAGGGGTCTCCTAACCGTGCTCAGCATTCTTAACCAACCAGTGGTATGATGGTGCTTTAAATGTATAGTGTATGTGGGCCTTCTGTGGTTGAAACATTATGAAAGGTGTTGTTCAGATGCGCTGGGATAACAATCCATCGTGGGTCAATATATTCTGAATCCAGAGCAATGAGGGGAAAGCATGGGGGCAAAGTTAGTCAGACAGAGTATTAAATCATCCCATGTAATGGTTTAAGCAGACTTTTGACATGGAAGCAACTTGTGTGAAGCAGCCAGTTCACCGCTGTGCCAGAAGGTTTTAGGATAATGAAGCTATCATGTAGCACATTGAAAGAAATATTAGCTGTCAGGGAGAGGTGGCGGAACAACTTGCCAGCTTTGAGTGTCAACATTTTGGGCAATGATACAATTTCAATCTTATTTACTGTTGCCCACAAAGGACTGGAGAGATCATTGCAAAGTACTGAGGGACTTCTAAGAAAACAGATTTAGGAAACAAACCCCACACTGGAGATAGAGAGAGTAACTATCACATCAGACTAGTATAAGCCAAGCTTCTTCTAGAACACTCAGATCAAGGAGACCCAGGATCAAATCTTCAATTAACTCCCTGGATGCAGTCTCTATGTGCTGTAGCCAATATCAGTTCTGTTGAGTGTAGCCCATTGGAATTGATGGACAAGAGTAATTTAGGTGCAGCAATTTCAGAGCATGCGCTCTGAGCAGAACTTAGCTGGATACAACCTAATATTTCACAGGACTATTGTGGGGTTTCATCTCTGTCCTGAATAACTTGGAGTAAGAGCAGGATTTAAATAAAACAAAACAAAACCTGCTTTTCACAAAGCTGCAGAATCTGGTGTGTCGGTTGTATGTCCCCTGATTTAATTAGGCTGAGAAATACTACTGTCAAAACTTTGTTCATTTGAACAGGTTAAACTCCTATCACCACTGTTGCTCAGTGGTACACATTTTCAAGGAAATGCATCTTGAAAGTGCCATTATAAAAGTTATATTTGACCGCATTCTTCTTAGAATTGATTTTTGATACAAAACTTGCTACTTCAGCCATTCCAAGAAAACCCCTACATTCCATTTTGTTTCACATTTTTGCCTCTGTTTGCAGCTAATAGCTATTGTTTTCTTGATCTCCTCCTGATTCTGCACAAGGTTTTTTTGTATGCTTTCTTAGTAAACGGCGCGTCCCGTTGTCAGTCCCCCTGACATCTGCATTCAATGCCTCCTCGCCTGTTTGGAAAGACAGGTCTTTCAAGACATGGAAATATACTTTTCTACTGCAGGGAGTTGGATTGGAGCTTCATCTACAGTTTCGGTCCATTCAGATTGATGTGCCCTGGCTTGTATCCTGCACAAGGTTTCAGCCAGCAGTGGCAATAACTGAAGCAGATTGTCCAATGTTTACTAATCGGGGTGGATGTGTTCTCCAGCGCCTTTCTAATTGGGTATTTGTGGACAACTAATAATTTGTGGACGCAGGTGGCACTGTGGGTTAAACCACAGAACCTAGGGCTTGCTGATCAGAAAGTTGGTGGTTCAAATCCCCACAACGGGGTGAGCTCCCGTTGCTCGGTCCCAGCTCCTGCCAACCTAGCAGTTCAAAAGCACATCAAAGTGCAAGTAGATAAATAGGTACGGCTCTGGCGGGAAGGTAAACGGTGTTTCCATGCGCTGCTCTGGTTCTCCAGAAGCGGCTTAGTCATGCTGGCTACATGACCCGGAAGCTGTACGCCGGCTCCCTCGGCCGATAAAGCGAGATGAGCGCCACAACCCTAGAGTCGGCCGCGACTGGACCTAATGGTCAGGGGTCCCTTTACCCTTTACCTAATACCTTCTTTCTGAACATTGCATACTTCCCTGTGTTCCCTATGTAGGGGATGCTGCCACCATCAATTGAATAAGGTAGGCCAGTTAAGTTATTGCACAATTCATCCATATCAGAGAACTGTGGCCTTTAGTGTGGAGAGCCCACTCAAATGGCAATCTCTTTTATTCAAGGTATAAATACAGGTATCATACGTAGAGGCATGGTCTTGCCTACCCTAACCTGTGTTGCATGACTTCTGGTATTTTCAGCCCTGGTTGCAGCAGTAGTGTTGATATTCATGGCACATTTTTGTTTACTGAAGTGGAGCTATATATATTTCACATTTTATTTATTTGTTTTTAAAAGATGCAAACATAACAAAAAAAGAGAAATAAAACAAAGGACGATAAAGCATCACAGCTTGGAAAGTCAAAAGCACAAATATACAGTGCAGCTCTAAAGGGATAATAAAGTATTAACTTATACAAATATTCGCTTTACAAATAACCAAGGAAAGTATTATCCACCTCTGCATTCCATCATTATTGAGAATAAAGGTGCATCTTAGATGAACCAGACATTTGCATATACTGATGGCACTGAGCGATTGTGTGCAACAATATTTGTATAAGAAATACAATTAAGCCATGGGAGCGGGGAGGTAATTCGAGCTCTGCCTTTTAGGCACTTTTTGTTTAGAATATATGTTTTTAGGGAGGACAAATCTAAATGTGACTATCTTAAGAGTGTTTTCTGAAGCAATCTTGTGCCAGCTAGTGTGGAAGGAAATGTCTGGTTCTGACAGGGCACCAAATAATCATGATGATGTTGTGAAAACGTAAGAATAATTACAGAGGAACAGGAATGCCAAAATTCCCGTGGGATTTCTGAAACATTTATGGAAATATGTGAGAAAAGCTGAAATGCAGCTGGATTTAGTACTGGAAAAGTAATCATCTGGGTGGAAACCAGCTTCAAGAAAGTTTCTGTTGAAAACTGTACAGCGAAAAGTAATAAAACCCTGCACACATCTGCTATGTGCTTTAAAAACAGTAGGCTGGGCTGGATGTGGGGTGAGCTTTCAATTGCATCAGAGACCAGCCATCCCAATTTGTTTTTATTCACAGTTGGAGATGTGGAGGTTTGAGATGCTAAAAATGGACTTTAATACGACGAACTGCTTTGTGAAATTTGTAAGCAGCATGTTCTCAACATTACTGTTCAATTAAAACATATTTTGGAAATTGTGGTGGTATCTTGTAGCCGACACAACAGTGTGGTGTGGAAGTTATCCTCAAACCTAAACTGGTGAATTACTTAAGTGAGGTGGTAGAATAGACCGTGCCACTTCAGACTAAAGACAGGGGGTGCCATTTTCCCAAGGCTTTGCCATATATAGTATGTAAACGGATTGTGCAAGTAAAAAACAAAAGCAAATGCCAACTTTAGAGAAAAAGATTCTAGCCCAGCTGCTAGTAGTGGAGCATTCATAAATGTGATCCACCGACAGCTGTCTCCAGTGATATATTCCATTCTAGAATTGCCTAGATCAGGTCTAAGCTGCAACTACTGATCGGAGAATCTGTCAGTTATGGTTTCCTCAGTTTCTCATTTTTCCAAGTTCTTAAGTTCAGTTCTCTATATTTCCACAAAGCTTTGCACTAAAAATCCTCATAAAAATTCATCAGCATTTTAGTGTGAATTTCTCCTAATATATTTGTATGCAAAGACATATTTTTGCAGTGCAATTTCCCTTAATATAATGCATTTTCACATGCATGTTATTTTCCCTAATACATTCATTTTTATGCACACTTTACCGGGGGTAGATTTAGGGGTGCACAACTGGTTCGGTCGTGCTGTGCGTGAAGCCTTGGGAGTGCTGAACCGATGAAGAATGGCTCGTGAGAGGCGGGGAGCACTGAATTTTGGCATCACACAGGGAGCCACTGAAATTTGAGGCACCAAGGTCTGCCATTTACAGTCATACCTCGGGTTGAAGTAGCTTCAGATGAATATTTTCGGGTTGCGCTCTGTGATGACCTGGAAGTAATGGAGTGCATTACTTCCGGGTTTCGCCACTTACGCATGCGCAGATGCTAAAAATGATGTCACGCGCATGCGCGAAAGTGGTGAACTGCGACCCGTGCATGTGCAGTCACGTGTTACATTCCCTTCAGGATGTGAACGGGGCTCCGGAACAGATCCTATTTGTATCTTGAGGTACCACTGTACTTTACTCCAGTGTATGCATTTTTGTACATGTTACTTGGTTGAAGAACTGCATTGCAAAATTCAGAGACGTGTGAATTAGGAAGGATCATCTTCAGATGCAAGCTGAATAAAATTTCTCACGCATCCCTTGCTGCAACTAACTTGTTCCGTTGCATGCGACGTGCAGCTGAATACTAGGCAATTGGCATTTTTACTAAGAAACAAGTCCCAGCATGTTCAATGGGCTTACTCCTTGGTTTGCATGTCTAAGATTGCAGCCTTAATCACAATCAGCTAACTGACTGAATTGCAGTGTTCATGGGCAATACGGTAATGGGTGAGCAACTAAATGACTTTCAGGTGGATGAGGCCTAAATCTACACCCCATTGCTTTCTATGGAACAGAGCCACAGTGATGGTTAACTCTAGCTTGACCTGTCTCACAATACCAGAGCTATGATTTGTTTCTTCCACTTACAGCTGAACTACTTAAAAGCATATGCAGCATCTTGGTGTGTCTTGGATTTGGAGGAAAGTAACTTTTCTCAGATAGCTGCTCTGCAGATGGCTGGCATATCTGCTTAAACAGGAGGCATGTTTTCTGAGAATGAAAAGGTTTGCAGGATGTTACTGTTGGCCTTGGGAGGTTGTTCACAAGGGAACTTGCCCCCTCAAGTAATAAGCAGTAGTTCCCTGGCCTTCACAGTTCAGGGTTTTTAAAAGGGGGTTTACAGTCCTGTTTAGGTAAACAGCTCGCGGCTGCTTATCTTGTTACTGACTCATAGCAGGCCACTATTGTTTTGTGCAGGTGTCTTCCCAGCAGGTGGGAAAGTGAAAGAACTGCATAGATGTGTGGTCCAGACCCCACCCCCTTTAGATAAGGAAGGTATCTTCTGTGTGTGTGTGTGTGTGTGTGTGTTATGGTAGCTATTATTGTACATGTTGCTTCCAGGAACCTCTGCAGCAAAGTGTTTCCTGCTCTTTGACACTGCAGGAAACAAAGCAAATTCTTTCCATTCCAACATAGGAAGCTTAGGAACATAGAAAGCTGGCTAGTAGCAGGTCAGGCTATTGGCCCATCTAGACCATGATCATCTGCTCTGACTGACAGTTTCTCTGTCAGGGTACATAGGAACATCGGAAGCTCCCATTGCCTCATTTAGGTCTATTTTGTCTACAGTGACTGGCAACAGTTCTGCAGGGTTTCAGACAAGGGTCATGCCCAGTTCTACCTGGCAATGCTGTGAATGGAACTTGAGATCTTTCTCATGCAAAGCAGATGATCCGCCACGGAGCTACAGTTCATCCTACATCTCAAGCAAAATTATGTGGATGCATCTTTAAAAGAAGTCTTTCTCACCATCAGCTACCAGATCCTGTTAACTGGAGGTGCCAGAGACTGAAACGAAGACCTTCTGCCTGAAAAGCATGGGCTCAACCTCAATCTCTCCCCCATCTGCCTCCTCAAGTAATTAGGGAAGATACCTTCTGGTTGTTTATATTGTAATTCATACTACAGTGACTGCTTTCATTTGACTTAAAAAATATCTAGTAGCCAAATATTGTTTGGTGGGCAGTGGCCACATGGTTAGACCAGATTGGAAAGACCTAGTTTTTAATTTCTTCTCAGCCATTAAGTTCCCTGTGAGGGCACCGATAAAAACCACTCTCTATCAAAACTACCAGCCTCATGGGATTATTGCAAAGACAAAATGGGGTGTATGTGGCCCTGAATAAGGAACAAATGTAGTTGTATATTGGGGACTGGCTGGATGAGGAAGAGTGGTGGGAGCCACCCGCCCAAGAGGACACAGAAGACGATGACTTAGATCCCTGATTGTGGTGATGGGACACTGAAGAGCAGTATGCAGAAGGGATGAGTTGGGATGTGCTAGAAGCAGGGGTTTTGAGCGATCAAGGAGAAGGAGAAGGAGGGTCTTGAAGGACAGGATTAGATGCTGGGAGTCTCAGTGTGAGGACAGGCTCAGATAAAGGGGAGTTGGAGACTAAAATCTACCCCCTCTTTGATTTAACTCTATGCTGAGCACAAATATTAATGGTGGAATATATATATGGGCAATAGTTGGATGAATGTAGGGCTAGCAGGGGTCAGGAACCTTTTTCAGCTGTGGGCTGGTCCACTGTCCCTCAGACATTGTGGTGGGCCAGACTATATTTTTTTTTGGGGGGGGGGGAGAATGAACGAATTCCTATGCCCCGCAAATAACCCAGAGATGCATTTTAAATAAAAGCACACCTTCTACTCATGTAAAAACACGCTGATCCCGGACCGTCTGCAGGCTGGACTGAGAAGGTGATTGGGCCGGATCTGGCCCCCAGGCCTTAGTTTGCCTACCCATGGGCTAGGGGCTAGGTGCACATCCTGTAAGATTTCACTCACCCACCTGAATATTGAAAGGTGTGGCAAGATCTGCAAGACACACCTCCCATACATGTTCATTTATTGATTTATAATCCGTGCCTTCATTAAGTATGTCTCAGTCTATGGGATAAAAGTACAGTGCTCTAGTCTCTGATCTGCAGGTGTTGGATAGAGGAGTAGAAGGGACATTGCTGCACAATGAGGAGCTGGTTTCAATGCCATACAGACTGCAAACTTGGGATTCCATCAGGGTGAGAAATTGGAGAAGTAGTATTACAGCGATGTCCCTCCCCACGTGGTTTGGATGCCTGCCTGGCTTGTATCCGCCAGGAGTCATGTGTTCAGTATTGCAAGTCCTATCTTACCAAACTCCCCGCTGAACTTCCAGTGCTTACCAAAGACTTTATTACAGTATTATTATTTCAGCAGACTTTTTAATTGAATTCTGATTTTGTTCTTTAACACATTTTTAGTTTCATTGTGTCCATTCTCTTTTACATCACTTGGAAATGCCTGTGATTATACAAATCACTGAAATAAAATAAGAGAACGAAAAGCGAGAAGTTGCTTTTGTTAAATATCTGTATGCATCCTAACGCTACAAAGAATGAGGCTATTAGGGTTGCAAAATAAATGACGCAGGAATGGCACAGCTAGGAAATGTTAGACTCTGACTTAATCTGTGGCTGTTTAGGTACCGATATATATTACTTCAAAGTATGTGAGCCCCAGCACCATTGTAACAGAGGATCTTAAGCTCATTGCTAGAATAACAAGACATACATAGCTTGCTTACCAGAGTACCATGATCACTGAATATAAGCAACGAGCGCTTTCCGACAGGGCCAATTCCAATTAAAAAGCAAATTAAACAACCATATTTCAAGAAGCAACGTATAAACTGAATAATTCCAAGGACTAATCAATTATTGCCCAGAGCCTGCGAGTAAATGGCAAGCGGTATTCTGAAGCGCACATTCTATTTGTACTTTGAATTCTTTAGCTAAGTTAATTCATGTTCGCTTAAAAGACAGCCTATGAATTTCTGAATGATCTCCTTGTCTGGCAAGTGTGAAATCGAAGGACAGGGTCTCGTCTCCCCCCTCCCCCCAATGTAAAAGCTTTTGATTTGAAAGCTTTTGATTTTTAATGTCGACAGAAACTTCTTTTAACAAAATAAATAAATTTCTGTATTGGGGAGTGGGGGGTGGGGGAGGGAGAGATGAAGGCTGGGAAGAGGAGGCAGAAAGAGAATGATAATTGTTTTCTCTAAGGCTATTATTTAATGTGAAAGCAAATAGTCAGCCCGAGAAACCAGCTAACAGAAGGGGATTAAGGAGAGTCGATCTCGGAGTGGCTTGATTCCTAGCAGTGCTGCTGTCTCTCTTCAGACAGTGACGAGGTGCAGGCGGAGAAGGCGGCAGCAGCAGCAGCAGCAGTTCTCCAGATGGCTGAGGAAAGTGTTTGTCTTGGGTTACTGCAGGGCAGTCTGGACTCGGAGAGCAGGCGGCCTTGGGAACGGGCTTCATTAGGGACCAAGTTGCATGCCCACTAAGTAAAAGAGAGAGAGAGAGAAATGAAAGGAAAAGCAGGCAGGCTGCCCAAGAGGGACTGGGCTTGACTATTGTTAACATATACTTGACCCCCCTCCTCTTCGCTCATGACACAGATGTCTCCTACCTCTATCACCTCCCACTGCTTTAAGCCCTCCCCCCTGCACCTGGGTAGCTGAGCCAGGCCAGCTGCTTGCAGTATGCTGTTTGACTTTAGAGGTGGCTGCTAGCAGAGGGGGGTGGGAGGAAAGAGAGAGCCAGACGCGCACACACACATATACATACGGAGACGCGCGCACACACATACACACACGCGCGCGCGAGGGGAGAACAAACAAACAAACGGCGGAGCCTTTCCTGCAGGACGGATCTGTGCACAGACATTACATGGAGCTGCTTCCCCGAGCGGGCGGGCGCATGGGAAGCCTGCAAATCTATGCATCGCCGCCTTAGAGAGAGAGAGAGAGAGAGAGAGAGAGAGAGAGAGAGAGAGAGAGAGAGAGAGAGAGAAGAGGCGGAGGAGGAGGAGGCAGGCGCACCGCCACTGACAGCGCGTAAGATCCACCGCTTGGACTCTCGGCTCACATTTTTCGTCTGCAACAATAACAGCGACCACGGGCGGCCGCCGAGGAGGAGGACCTGAGCCTTCCGCATCGGGCTACTTGGAGGACTTTTATTTTCCATTCTTCTTGCTACGCTGATTCTCATATGCGCTTTCTTGAGCCTTTGGCACCCCCGAGAAGCTCTCCCTCGCGCGGATCCTCCTTTCCTCCCCCCACCCTTTTTTATTAAAAAGAAAGAGAGAGAAACCACACGCGTAAGAACAGCTGGAGTTTGGCTTCGTCTTTCCTCGTTTCCTTCGCGCCGTTTGGACCTTTTCGTGTGTGAACGTGGATGATCCGGAGCGGGGAGGAAAGAGAAGGAAGCGAAGCCACATTGCGTCGCCCCTTTTTCCTCTCCCGGGTCCCCGCCGGCCGGCCAGCCTGGGCTGTCCGAGCTCCGCCAAGGAGGACTGGAACTTTTTATTTTCAGCTCTCTGCCTGGGGCGAATGGTGGGAGTCTCCGGTCCTTTGCAATGTAAGTAACACCCACCCACCCACCTACCTTACACCCCCGACCGGCCAGCCGGCAGCAAGGCATACGGAGGGACTAGGAATTGGCGCGCCACTAGATCCCGGAGCCGGATTGCGGGATGGGTTGGGTTGCGCGCAGCCTCGGTCCCCGGATTTCATTCCCCTTTCTGCCCTTTACTTAGGCGGGATCCTGTGGTTGTTAACTAACCCGCTAACACGGCTCGGAGTTGCTGTTGCCGCGGTAGCAAACCGCGCAAAGGATAGGATTGCATGCGAAACCAAACCAAACACCCCGCTACTCTCAGCTCTCGATTTTGTCCCTTTCCGAAAGTGACCAAAGAGCAAAAAGTTTTATGGGGGGAAATAAGCTCCGTCTGCAGCATCGGTTCGAATTCGAGTATAAGTCTCCTTGAGCTCAAGTGCTTAAATTTGAAATGGGCTCAGTTCAGTAACCCATCTTCCCCACCCTCGCGCCAAAACGAGTGCGACCACCACAGTGCCTCTGAGCGCGTGCAGAGTGCTATTGTTTACTGCCGAGTAACCGCAACGACGTATCTGGGATGGGGATGCGGCAGGGCTTCTGATTCAGAAAACAGGTTTTCCAGGCTGGCATGAGATCTCCTTTTGCGAATTAACCCATAGTCTCATCTCTGTTTCTTTTCTTTTTGTCCCTCTATTTCAAGATGATCCTTGCTCGATATGAGCTCATGTGATCAAGAGCGCTTGAAATGTAATGTTTTCAACCTAGACAGTATGGATCGAAACTGTAAATCACGGAAAGCGCTGTAGACATATTTTTCTCACAGATATATTTCAGGTAAAGGATATCCCATTTAATTTCTGTATAATCAAGTGCAGAATGAAACATGAACAAATCTTTGATCTCTGTATTGTCACTTTACTGTTACATATTACAATGATTAACAATAATTAAGAGATCAGGAACTTCCAGATTTGTTTATTAATGTATGTCACTAGATCTGATCTAGACTGTATTGAAGAGAACTTTAGCGTTTTGGTAAGTTTAGTAATCTCCTAAATACATTTACTTAGAATCTCCTTAGCAATCTCCTAAATACATTTACTTAGAAGTAAGACTCATTGAGTTCAATGGAGCTTTCTCCCAGGTAAGTAAGTATGTTTAGGATAGAATTTCAGCCTTAGCCAAGCAGTGTCTCTCTTGGAATAAACACAGTGAACAGGTCACAAAAGATAGGAAGCTTAGTTGACCATTTACTTTTTTCACTGGCTTGAAGTTTCATAGATTTTAATGTAATTTCAGTACTGTGAGTGGTGCATCACTGAATCTCCTGTAGTACCAAATTGTTTTGGATCATCAAACTTCCTACTGTATTATTTAGAAATGGAAGTGGAATTTCTATTATGGACCATATGGACTCATTGAGGTTACCAAGCTCCTAAATGCATACAACTTATGCTATGTAAGAGAAAAGCAGTCATTGCTACTACATTTTGATATAGTGGAGGTTTTCTGTAATTTTTATGTCTGTCTGGAAGTAAGTCCAAGAGGGGCTTATGCCTAGGTAAAAGGTCTATCAGATTGCACCCTTGCAGCACAATCCTGTGCATGTCTACTCTGGGAATTAGCTCAGCTGAGTTCAATGAGACTTGTTCCCAGGTGTTTATGTTTAGGATATTGCAGGCTAAGTCTCCCTGCGATTGAGGGCAAAGGCTCTAGGTAGTTTACAGTTCACATGCAGAAGGGCTCATGTTCAATTCCTTGCCTCTCCAGGTAGATTCTCTGTCTAAATACAGGAGAGCTGCTAGCAGTCAGTGCCAACAATATTGAACTAGGTATACCAGTAGCCTGACTCTGTATATGGCTGCTTCCTATAGTGTATCTTGCAATGGGAGATTTCCTAGCAAATGTTATAATGTGGCCCACTTCCTTGATGGATTACTTCTGAGTCTTGGAATGCACTGCTCGGGTTTTGCTTCAGCAGAAATTCATGTACTTAATGTAACTATGACCCCTTTAACTTTTAACATTGCTTTCCCTAATTAATCTGTTCAGGCCCCAGACTTAAATGGCTGTCCACAGCTGCTGAAAATTGATTTTTCCCTTGATGGTGGTCTGAGTTGCTGACCAAATCAGATTTTTTCCCCTCCATCAGTTGTAGACCAACTTTAAATCTGTTTTGATATTCTGTATTAATATAATAATAAAAACCCAGACACACAAATACCCCTGACAAACAAAAATCTATGTGATCTGAAATCTGATCTCCGTGATGTTTGTGTTGTTATGGTGATAGTCTTAAAGTGCTCTTAAAAGTAAAATAGAAAACTTAAATTGGCATTTTTATTTCAGCATCTTTATGGATTTAAGAATTTACCAAGAGACTTACCTTATGCTGACCTGACATATTATCAGTTTTTATTTTAATTTCTGGCTGATTACACAGAGGATATGACACAGATACAGATCAAACAATATTGGTCTCTAATGGCTGTGCCATAGTTCCCTTTTCAATTCTTTTTCAATTCCTTTGAGATTATTTCCTAAGGAAAGTGAACCAGCATGATTTTCAACAGCTGTGGAAACTCTTAGGAAATTTAGACTGCCTTCCCTATACAATCCGAGTGCCGGATTCTAAAAATCTGAAAATTGTTTACTTAGCAGTGTCCCTTAGAAAAATATCCAACACAAAGTTTCTTGCATTCTAACAAACGACTTGCAAGCTGTTGTGTTAGCCAGCCATCTTTCTTAATTATTACTGCAAAACTTTTCTGGTCAGTGTATCAAATTTCATTGTGTATTTTTACTACCGTAGCACATGTTGAATTGGATTGGTGGATTCTCCCTCTTCCACCCCCCACCCCCCCACTTCCCCTCACCCCCCTTGGCATAAAACTGTAGAGCACTGTAAATTAAAACAAAAACAAAGTAAAGTATAGATATCCCGTGCCGATGACTTAATACAAAACCCGACCATCTTTCATTCTGTGTTTATGAGAAATAAGACTTTTGTCTTCAAAACTCTTGTGAACAAGCTCACATTCCCTTTTGCAGTGGAATGCAGACTGCATTCTGGCCACTGCTTCTGCTCACTATGTTTTGCTCCAGGAGTGTCCATCTTTTTCCTAAAATGCTTTTGTTTTAAAAGATTTATTTTTATACGCACTCCCTTGGTTAACCCAAACTTGATGGGAACACTCCATCAAAGTATTGTGAGCATACACCATTGTCCGTGTGGCACTATGTCTTCTTAATACTCAAACTGCATGTACGCCTCTGCCAACATCATGCCTTGTGATTCTGTATAGAGGAGGAGGAGGAGGAGGAGGAGGAGGAGGAGGTTCCTCCACCTGAAGCCCTGGTCAGTGGCCAGCAAGCCCCCAGGCATTCTTCCCTGTCAACTCCTGTTTCTCACCCTTCTGAAATGGAGCTCAGCTGACAAGCATTGAATGCAAAGCCTGCTGCACTAAGGCTGCATGGCGCTTTGCTAGAAAGGCGCTGTGAACAAAAATTGGCATCTGTGTCGTATTTGCATTGTGGACAGGAGGGGGAAGGGCTGCTACCATGGACGTTTTCATTGTTCAACTTTGTTTGCCGCAAGCTCGTTACTGTTAAAATATTTAGCTAATTGAAAAGCGACACAACTGTGTGTCAGTATCGTGCTCCCATTTTCGGGGGGAAATAAACACTTCCAAGACTGCCACCTCCTTTGTCCTGTGCAAACTTAAGTTGACACTTGGCGATCAAAAAGCCTTATCAGCAGAAATAAAACAGGGACTTGCTGTGGGATGGAAACGTTTGTATCTGGTGGATTGGTTAAATCTGGATGAGGTGATTTTTTTTAAAATGGTGCTTTTTCACTGAGTCTTGTCGATAGTTCTAGGGGCCTTAGAAGTACACAGAAATCTAAGTATCGGTATTAAAATGTAAATGACACCGTTTTCTCACAAAAGAATGGCCTCCAGTGCAAAATTTTCTTAACTCTCCACATTCCTTTTAACACGATCAGTTCTGCAGAGTCCAGGAAGACAAACGTGTGCAGATTTCAATGCGAAATTACTTCTTAACAGGAGCAAATGCATTGGGTGCACTGGGCATTGCAAATGGCAATGGTCATATTCTAATTCAAGTCTGCTTTTGTTTTAAGCTGAATATTTTTTAAAAGCAAATATTTTGAAGCAGAATGGCACTGAAAGGAAGCGCTTAGACAAATAAAAAGGAGCATAGCTTTTAAAAGCGGTCTAAATTTAGAATGCACGATTAGCTTAATCTGCAAGACATTGACTTCCATCTTCATTAATATCTTTTCCACCACTGATAAGGAAGTTCTCAAATGATGTTTAAAGAGCAGTGGGTGTTTTATTAAAGTAAGCATGGGTTCACTATAATGGAGGTAATTGTGAGTGATAAGAACAGGGCAGGTTATCTGTATGTTGTTTAAACAGAAGCAGCTACTTTTGCATCATTCCCAAGAGCCATCTGCGCAAGGGGGGGGTGTCACCTGTCTGTCCACCCTAATTATAGGGGGTGGGTGGGAGGAGAAATAAAAATGGAGAGGTCTTTTTGGTAATGAAACCCATAGTGATTTTATTGTAAATGAGTCTTGTGTACAGAGGAAGATGCTAATTTTGAAAGGAAAACAAACTGCTATATTGACTGCCATGCCCTGGCAGTTGTGAAACAGAATGGGAAGAAAGGGCAATGGGATGCTGAATTAGCACTGTAGTTTGAGTTGTGAGTGCTCAGTGGTAAAAAGTGGTCATTTGGGGTTCATGTTTTTTGTGCTCTTTTTGAGAACCTCTTATTCTAATTTTGAAAAAAAAAAAATAGTATTTGCTTCAGTATACTGGGATACAGCTGGTCTTTTCTAGATTGGAGATAGTTATTTCATATAGCTATTTCTTTACATTTCCCATCTGACTTAGTAGTTTTGGTGCATATGTGTGCTAACCTTAAAGGAATTAAGAATGTATTTTGCAAATAAAAGGTCACATGCATTTCTCCCACATCTGTTTATAGTAATTATGAACATAATTAGCATAAGAATTACAAGTGAAGTAATGACGAGCTGAGCTGAGCAGTGAGGTATTATA
The DNA here is from genome assembly GCF_964234715.1 of Podarcis melisellensis. Lineage (NCBI taxonomy): Eukaryota > Metazoa > Chordata > Lepidosauria > Squamata > Lacertidae > Podarcis > Podarcis melisellensis. The sequence goes on from NC_138539.1 coordinate 26,189,456, forward strand.
GTATAATGGTCATATGTTGGCATTCTCACATTATAACACACTAGAATTCACATATTCAATGCAAGAAAGGAAATGCTAGGTTTTGAAGCATTAAAACAGCTAAAAAATCTCTCTGCCTGAGGCAGATGGACTTCCTTGCTTTATAAGGAGGTAACCCGTTATTAAGAGAGAATCAGCTGAAATTAAGATTTGTAGCCTCAAGCTTGGACTTTCAGACAGCTGTGATTATGAATGGTTCGTCTGTTACACATTTTTACTCTGACCACCGTGTATATTGCTTTCTTTAAAGCAAAAAAGGGGGAGGGAGAGGTGGGCAGAACAAACATTTTCACAACAAATGATTTTTTCTAAAAACATGGCAATTTTCTGTGAGATCTACCAGATAGGAAAGATTTAGATATTACAGTTCCTGTAATGTCTAAAATATATCTTAAATCTGGAGAATAAGTGCTAATATTTTGAGAAGACTCTCCTCCCCTCACCACCATAGGAAAACGTTCTAGAGACCTAGGGCCCAATCCATGGTAATTTTGCTTTACACAGCTATGTCCTGTGGTGCATTGTTTGCATAGAATAGGCATAAGAGAAGTTTCTGGAAGATTCTGATTATTATTTAACTAACAACCCATCATGTGCATTTTTACTTGAAGTAAGTCCACTGTGTTCAATAGGACTTACACTGCAGCCAAAGACCATCTGTGGATTCCACAGAAAGTATTCCTGATTCATACTGGAGCAAATGCACCCAGCTGAAGCAAATTGAGCATACTTTTCATTCCCTTTATAATGTATGCTTGATTTCTATCGAATATGGTTATCCATACATGACCATTATAGAAGGCGATGAGGAGGTGGGGGAAAGTTGTTTGCGTTTCGAGAATGAAACAATCTGTGTAGAGAACCAGACGTCACTTTAGATACATAACATTTGCTCTTTCATCAGAGTACATTCAGACATCCTTTCTGGCAGTGATTGTGCAGTTAATCACCTCTAATTTATTTGTAGCAAGTAAAAAAAGAGGTTATTGGGCCTTGGTTCTGAGTAACTATGCTGAAGATCAATGTGTGATCACAGAACACTCAACACAGAGCACATTTTGTTGGTATAAGCCTTGCGATGTATTCTGAGGAATGAAGAATTAGAAAATAATATCTTGTGCTATGTCCCAATGATACCATGAGGTTTTCACATTATTGGATTAGTAGAGGATTTATGACAGAGTCGTCTTTATGTGGCATTTCATTACAGTGTCACAATTTTCACACACACACACACCCTTTCCTCTGGTGTTAAGATTCTGCTTTTGGCCTTTGTCATGTGTCAAGTCCTCTTCCATATATTCTTTGGTGGGGAAAGGAAGCATTTGGTCCAAGTGTATTGCTCTGGCTGCTATAGCTGCCCAGTATTCCCTCTTTTGATTTGATGATCAGCAGTCCCAAGGGGAATAGACAATTTTCAAAGTAAATTAATATCATTACCATTATAGTCTTCTCAACATGGAAAACTTTCATTCCGTGCTCTTTTACTTTTTAAGAAGAGCCCTGTGGATCAAGTCAAACATCCATCTGCAGTGTAATCTTATATATGTTTGCTCAGAAGTAAGTCTTATTGATTTCAGTGGGACTTCTGAAGAGACATGCTTTGGATGGTGCTGCTAGTTTTGCCTTCTTTGTCCAATCACAGCAAACAGATACTCTCATTTTCTTACTCATATTGAAATACTGCCCATCAATGAGGCCAAACTTAGATTCACAAAATGTTTAGGGGTATGCATACCCCTGCATCCCCCCAGGAAAAAAGCTCTGGCTAGAGGTATACTGCTTCTAAGGACAGATGCCGCATTTAATTATCATGGACAATAACAATTTGTTAATGTTTCCTCCATGAATTTGGCTAATACGCTGGTGCCAGCACATTCAGTGAATTATTTTCTTTATACTTGACTTGATTCTCCGTGGTTTCACTGGGTGAACTTAAAATAAGTCATGTGGGGTCTAGATTTCCAAGTCGCCAATTTAATGATAGAAACCTTATGTGGAGAAAGAATAACTACAGTTCTTTTTAGATGCAGAAGTAGTGGATTAAAAAGTATGGATCTCTTTTATTAAAGGTGTTTGCTAAGCTCACTAAATGCTTAAACAAACAGGGAACCCACAAACTTTCAAAAAAATGAAAGCAATACATTAGACATCACTTTAATTTATGAGATTGGACCAGGCAGATAATTGCCCTTTAATCTGTTTCCACATAAAAGAAATGGCTGAGGAAACTCTTTGCAAGAGGTTGGTGTGTGTGTTTGTATGTTGGTATATATTCACCTATTGACATGTTGAAGCCTTATGTATTCTAAGTAGATTTTAGCTGGTGGATCAGAACCCCAAATTGGGACATGTCACAGCTTCAGTGCCACCACCATTTTTCTGCCATCTTTTCAGTGGGTGGTTGCGTTTTAAGAAGGGCCAATAGTGAGAGAGGATAATGAAAGAGAGAGAGGTGGATGCATAGGGTAAATTAACTGTGTCTCATGTTGCAGAATGTTTGGAGCTAAGGGGAGTCCCAGCTCTGACAGACTTGAAAACTTACTTTGATGTGTTCAGAATATTTCAGTTTTTCTTCATCAATTTTAAGAAGGTATGAGAAAACTGAGATGGTTAAGATTACACTTTTTAGAATGAGCCAGTTAAAGAGGGCCAAGTTACTTTGGCCCTTTGGGCAGGTTTTAGCTTGGTCCAGATCAGAAAAATTCAAATAATGGAGATAGCAACACATTCATCCATTGCATTTATATACCACCTTTCTGCCAAAGGCACCCAAAGAGGTTTGCAATTTTAAAGGACTAAAAATCAAAATTCCTGGTTGCTGCAGGTTGCCAGGAAATGCACCAATAATGGGCAAACTTTTTCTTAGGTTCTTCATCCCCCTCCATGTAACAAGGAGACATTTGAGCCTGCCCTGCAATGTGCTTTGTAAAAGGGCCTACACTGAGGGAAGTATGAGTACAAACAAGTAATGGTTAGATGAACTTTGCTTGTTCTTGGCGGATCTTCATGGCCCATAATAATCTGGATGATACATATTTTACGAAGAAGAAGAAGAAAGGAGAAGATAAAACCAGTAAACTGATCATGGAACTGAGAGAACCAAAGTTTTAATTTCTAGAACATTCTAGTCATGCAGCGGTAAAGGAAATCCACTTTATATCTGCAATGCCATCATTGTCCTTGCTTCACATATTTGCATTTTGGGACCTGGCATTAAGAACTGAGGGGAAACCCTGGCACAGATCGAACTTCTTCTTCAGGTATTTTATTCAGGCAGACTTGATTTTTAAAAAATTATTTATTTTGGGGGGAAAAAGACGTATGGAAAATATTCCCTCGAGAAAGGGCCTTTGGCTTAATGGCAGTTTCCCAGGCTGGAAGATGGGTGCTTCCTTAGCAGGTGTGTCTGTGCATATATGTGCGCCAAAGTTGGGCTTTCCACCCCCATGAGGAGAAGTTTGCTCCCACCTCTAGGCGAGTGCCCCCTCCCTCCTTCTCCCTCTCTCTCTGTTTATTTTCCTGCTTCCATCTGGGCCATGCTGATATTGTAATCACCCTGATGCACATTGCCTCTCCTTCCCCCTCCTTTCTCTCACATACAATGTGCCATCCTGACAAGGCTTTTACTTCAGATAAGCTGCGATGTGTGTTTAATGAATACAAAGCCCTAGCTGCGCTGCTGCCTCGGCTCCTGCCTGTGCTCTCCTCAGCCAGAAGGTAATCTCCAAGCATTTTGAAAGTGGTGTTGCAGGAGAGGGGAGGGGGAGAGATGCTTCTCCTCCCTCCCTCCCTCCCTTTCTCAGCGCCCCCTCCCCATCTCCTCTAAATGATGCTGAAGTCGATAACAGCTCCGGAGAAGTGAAGATGTAACCTCTTATCTTGCTTCTCTTCTTAGCTGGTGGGGAATTTACATTTAAAGATTAGCCTGGAGTGAGAGAAAAGGGATCTGCCTTTTGTTGTGTGGGGTTATGAGGCATCTAACCTCACCTGGCCTGGCCTTGCAATCTCCCATCAGCTCAGTTATTCAAACAGGACTTGCAAAGGTGAGATTATTTTATCTCTCCTCTCTCTCTCCATCTCTCTCCCCCACCCTTATCTTTAATTGGTTTTAGTGTGGCTAGTCTGAATGGCTTTAGGAAGGGGTTTGGGGTTTGTTTTTTGTTTTTTAAAAAATCCGTGATACAGCAAAGGAAGTGTGGTTTTGTGGCAAATAGATCATTTATTTACCCGGCTTTAAAAGCATTAGATAGACAGAGAGGATGAACATCGTAACAATTTGATTACCTCTTTTATTGGGTGGGAATGGGTAGCGAATAGTCTCTGTGTGTAGGGGGGAGAAGGGAAGCTTTGAAAATGTCCATTGCTTTAAAAAAAAAGTTTCAGAAGGGTTTCATCCCTTTTCTTTTTATCCCACCTTTACTGAAGTTTCTGCATATGGATTATATTCTGAGTGTTTTGAGATAATGGTTCTCATAAAACAACAATAAGTGCAATTGGTAATGGGAGTCCAACGCATTAATCCCACTGAGTGCAATGGGACTTAAACTTCCTTGTAACAAATTCTTGGGATGGCAACCTCAGGGGATTTCTGGTTTGAATTTTATGCCAGAATTGTATGCATGACTATTTGTAAGAGGGATACTGTTAATTTCTTTATTTAGTGAAGGACTCGCTCTGCTTTCTGCTTAACCTCTGTTTGGTTTTTAGGTGATAGGACCTAAGTCCACAAATGCATGCTTTTTATAGTTTAAATTTTGATACTGCTCTTAGAATTCCTCAGAATAGGAATTAGGCAAGGGACAACTCAAACACCATCTGGAAGTAATTTTTTTAAAGTCCCCAATAAACCCCTCTGGCTTCAGAATACCCCAGTCCTAAGCACCGTTACTTGAAAGTCAGTTCTACTGAAATGGGCAGATATTGTTTTAAACTCAATTTGTTTTTGTTTTGAGATATTAACACCTTCCTCTGGCTGCAGCGCTTGGCCAGGTGTTGGCATAACTGGATACAGAGATATGATCCAGTAGCTAAGAGTCTACGTAATTAAAATTTGTGTAAAGCCAAGAGGGGCGGTAGGACATGTATCTGTGTTGACAACAGAAGATCAATAGCGTAAGACAATAGAGTCCCATTATTTTACTTCCATTGACTGAATATATTGACATTTCAGGTTTATGATTGCCTCAGTGAACATGATGGAACACAAGTTCACAAACCAACAGGCAGAGTGCCACATATATTACTGTATGTCATATCTGCCTTCAAGCTACCTTATCACTGAAGCAGAATAGTAATGGATGGTTGCAGAACACTTGGGGAGGTTTAGCCTCTATCAGTTACAAAGCTGACATACAGCAGGTCTTGGGAGCATCTGCTAGGGCTGCTAGGGCTGCTGCAGTTTAGAGTTTAAGAGCTAAGAGCAGACAACACAACAAGGTACTTAGGTTTTCATATTTTATATTTGGCAGAGACATTTGAAATTTTCCCATGAGAACTGATTGGGCAACTATGCACAATTCCATTGGTGCTGAAGTGCCAAAGCACCTGCTAGAGATTCCTTGGATTTGTAGACTATGAGTGAATTCAAAAGCAAAGTTTAAATGAGATTTCTTTCTCCTGTTTTTCTGTATGCACACTGGATCAATTTCTGGTGGTAAAGAGGAGGCTGTGCATGGAAAGGATATTATGGGCTTGGGTTTTCTTCTTCTATTCTGACCATTAAATGGTACTGTGAGAGTTCTTACATATATTGAAGACCTATTGACCGTGAAATATATAGCAAGCCTTATTATCTCAAATTCTTTGAGATACTCTGTAAAATGGAACTGGCAGCACAATAAGACCCCGTCAGTGTTAGGCAAGCCTGGAGACAGAAATTAATTTAAAGCAGACAAAGAGCTAATATGAAAAGAGCCACTAGTGATTTAACCCATTCTAAAATAAGTTTAATGAAAATATAAAATACATTTCAGAATATTGTACTGTAATAGTACAAGAGTTGTGGTCAGGCAGTGGACTACTGATGCCCCCGTGAGATGGTAGGGAGAAAATGAGTCCTTCATCACATTTTCATGAAAATTTTAGGTTTCTGTTTGATCAGCAGGTGCTGTTGAGATGAAAGCCATGTGTAGATTTTCAGAAGGCCAAAAGTGTCAATTCAGAAAAGGAAAGTGATAAGAGAAAATGCAATCAGTTTTCCTGTTTTCAATTTGTGCAGGAATTGAAGAGCTGTTTTGTTAAACTGCTACATCTGCTCCTATATGAATATTGAACTACTTCCACTAAAAATAACACCCTATAATTTGCAAGCCACTGCAATCTTTTGTTAATGTGAGTGGGTTATTTGGGGGGGGGGGAATCTGTTCTGAAAAATCTCTAGCTTTATGTGCTTTTTTTTTTTGCTGGCACTTTTATCTGGTGCAGGAAAAATGGTGTTAAGCAATTAGGACCTTAGCTCGGTCATAGATTATAACAAATGGTCTTTGTAGCTAAATATTAGTATACTATTTAGCAAATATTAATTGTGGGGAAAACAACTTTGCATTTCCCCACCTCAACACAATGCAGAGTCATAACCCCAGCATTTCTTGCTGATCTCAATGAAACCTTTATTCATTTTCTACTACTTTTCCACTCTGCAAAGAAAGACAGAGTACCCTGTTTCTTATTATACCAGCAAATCAAAATTTTAAGGTAATCAAGGGTATTTTAGTTAATAGGGCTTTCAGGGCAATTTCCCCCCATATTTAAATAAAATGATTAAATTATCCTTGAGTGTATTCATTAAAAGATGCTCTTCAGTAGTGTTAATCAAGTTTTATGGAATGTGCAGGACACAAATTGTGGATAGCAAGTGGGGGTTAGAAATTATGGAGTAGGCTAGGGAAATAGCTAGAAATTTATAAAAGCATATATTTTTATTTTAAACCAGTGAAGGAAAAATGTGTGTGTGATCTAAAACATATGGTAATACATTGTGACTAGAAAAAGAAATAAAGACAAGACAGATAGACAGAAAGAAGGGGGGAAAGGTACAATTAAGCAAAGATTGATTTTAATGCAGTTCTTACTACTTGCAAGATGGGTACAGAATCCCTGCTTAGAAGTAATTTTAAGACATGCATTTTTCTGTGGCACTGTAGATGTGCTCTAAGTACAGACGTTTGTTTAAAAATGTAATGAAAAAGAAACTAAGGTAAAATGGGATGTTGAGTATTACTGAATTCAGTGGAACTTTGCACAAGTAAAGGCAAGATCTTTAGTTTTCTCTGCATTTTTTATTTAGGTATCTGGAATGAAGAGTTTTAAAATAAAAGAAAGCACCCCATGAAAGCATATTATATTTAAAAGCAGTTTTTTGCAAATTTGCCTTTATAGGCAAGACTCCATCTAGTGGAGTGAATTTGCTTCGCCACAAGCACACTGGGCCATTGTTTGCTCCTTGATACTAGCAGCGTTAAAACTGTAAATTACTGGTTCTGATAGGTTATTCCCCATCACATCTTAGAAACTGGAAATGTTAACCACCACCTGAGAAAGTAGCTTCATGGCCTACATCTGTTGTACAAAAACCTATAGTTAGCTCGGTGGCTATAGGAAGCTTCAATATGTCTGCCTGGCTGGATGTTAATATGCAATTTGCATAAGTACCAGTCATTACCACCAACCAGTTTCCCTTTGTGATTCACTTTATCTGAAGAGCTATAGCCTACATTTCTTGCCTGACTGATGATGACCGCACAGTCACCTCCCTAGGTGGTAGTTCAAATGTCATGTTTCAATTCCGTAGGTCAAAAGACTTTCCACAATGGTCTGTCTGACTGATGTTCTGTTTTCAATGTAACATTCACCTCATTTGCCTGGGAGCAGCAGGAGTCAAACTACTGTTTCACCACAAGGTTAGGTACATACACACAACTTAGGGTTACATCAAGCCTTTGCATTTCTGACACATGAACCTCCTGGCCATATTTTCCTTTTCCATTGGTTCAGTTGTGTTAAAGCAACAAGAACAACAACAAATCATTGGTTTCTGCTTTAATATTCTGGTTAAATGTCTAACTGTATTGAAAATATTTAATCTGGTCATAAATTCAGATGTTGATGCTTGTGCTAGAGGAGAAGACCATGTACAGGAAATGGATATCATTTATAATGCTCCATTTAAAAGATCTAAGGTAACATGGCTAGGAAAGTTCTTCCCGTGAGAGCCTGAAGACTAGAAGAAGTTTCCAGTCAGTTTGGGTAGCATTGGCCTAGATGGAATGTTGCATTGTGGGATGGGGCAGTACCTAAGAACAGAAAACTGCTATATACTGCAGACGGGTTTGGAACATAGAAAGTGAGACAGATCGGAACTGTTCCAGTGTGAGATACTTAGCATGCTACAAGATAGCCAGTTAAGATACTTCTGCAAAGGAAATTAGGAAAGAGTGCTGCAGTTGATTAAGGAAGCATGCTTGGAGAGACTTCCAGGTAGGATTGTTTGTCAAAGTGATTATGCTGCTCAGTTGCCAGAAACGTGATAGCATTGCCAAACATTTATGGACAATGGCGCCAGGTTGTTGGTTAGTTCTTTTCTTTCTAAGCAAACTTGTACTGTTACTGGGGGGAAATGCAAAAAGTATTGCAGAAAGCCTGTCAGCAGATCAAGTATGGCATTAAGTTCCATAGATGAGAATTTAGGCACCTTTTAGGCACTATAATTGTGCTCTTTGAGAAAATGTTGAAGGAGGTTTAGTTCATGACCAAGCTATTCACTGAAAGCCTTCAACTTCCACCTCATATTGTATATTATTTTCTGAGGTGATGCAGGTTTTAAATGTGCAGTGATATACTTAAACTCAAAGAATTAGTAAGCTACATTGATATTTATCAGATTCGTGCATTTCTCCTGCAAAATATCAATACTTCAAATAAAGGCTAATTGTGTTGGTAGAAGAACATTCTCCTCATGTCTTGCCCATATGATCTCTTTAATAGTTTTGTTGCATTCGTTAAAGTTGACTCTAGTGGAACAGGTATTTGAGCAATGAGTTTTTCTCTCTTAAAAGTGAGAAAAGGTTGAAAAACCTAAGTATGTAGAACATGAAATCCCCCTTTGAATACAGGTAAACATACTTCTGATTAAACATGCCTTAGATGCCACTATCAGTAAAGTATCCTATTAACTGAAAAGCAAATCATAGTGGTGCTTAGCTGGAGCTGCATTTCATATGAAAAATACTTGCAGAGAGTTGGCCATGTTAAGATATGTTTGGTTCAGTATTTTTGTTTTCTGACTTTGAAATTGCAACACTCCAGTGCCAAGATATTCAGGCGGTAATCAGTGTGATAGTGCCAACTTGTTCTTCTGAAGAAGCTTCCTTAATGTATTTGTTAAATATTCAGAGGAAGGCAAATACTTCACACACACACACACACACACACACACACACACACACACAGCATCATACATAATGCTAAGCTTTACTGTGAACTTGCAAACCACAAGTTTGGGTTCAGATGCAACACTAAGCTGAACTATGTTTAGCGCACAGCAGCAGGACCAGAGGAGGAGACTTCTTTCTGGGAACCTGTGCTACGCTCATTCATGCTAAGCCAGGGTGTGGCTTAGTGTGGCACCCCAATTGGGTCACTGCCAGAATTCCGTTGTTACAGCTTTGCAAGTGGCCTTCTGAAAGTTCATGGAAAAACTGCATGGTTTTTGAACCACCATAACCTCAAGTTAACATTGTGTTGCTTCTAATGGGGTCCCACTATTATGGTGAAAGTAGCATAGTGGTGAGGGACGCAGGTGGCGCTGTGGGTTAAAGCCTCAGCGCCTAGGACTTGCCAATCGAAAGGTCAGCGGTTCGAATCCCTGCGGCGGGGTGCGCTCCCGCTGCTCGGTCCCAGCGCCTGCCAACCTAGCAGTTCGAAAGCACCTCCGGGTGCAAGTAGATAAATAGGGACCGCTTACCAGCGGGAAGGTAAACGGCGTTTCCGTGTGCGGCTCTGGCTCACCAGAGCAGCGATGTCACGCTGGCCACGTGACCCGGAAGTGTCTCCAGACAGCGCTGGCCCCTGACCTCTTAAGTGAGATGGGCACACAACCCCAGAGTCTGTCAAGACTGGCCCGTACGGGCAGGGGTACTTTTACCTTTACCTAGCATAGTGGTGATGCCCTCATATACTCCAGCAGCCCCTGTTACCGATTCTGCTTCACATTTGTGGGACATTTGAGGGAAGCCTCTTCAAAAAGTTAGTTTTTGCACATGTGCAGTAGCTTCCCTTTCACCTTGGCTTCCCTCTCCAATAATTCCCTGTCCGGATAACGCATGTTGCTGTATATTTTTGAATTCCAGCAATTTTGGAGGGAGACAATTGCACAGAGCTGTAGCTCACTGGTGGAACACCTGTTTGAAGATCCCAGATTCATTGCCTAACATCTCCAGGTTAAAAAGGATTAGGTTACCAGTGTGATGAAAAACACCCTTTCCTGAGAACTTGGAGAGCTACTGCCAGCCCACAGTAAACAAGCCTGAGCTAGATTGACAAATAGTTTGTGTGAAGCCGTTTCCTGTGTGAGAGTGGTGTCCAGAGAGTGATCTTTGGTGTGAGAACAGGAGAGTCACACATATGTAAGATGATCACATTTCTTATGGGCACAGGTTCTGGTCCTGTGCACTACTATGTTATCTCATTGATGTATGTGCACTCTAAGGTACATGGGCCCTTGCTCAGATAAGACCCATGTAAGCTGAGTGAGACAAGTGTATTGAAGAAGCTGCTTGCAGGATTGTAGCTGTGGTTTCCCAGGTGGAAGGATTTCATGTGTGGAGCCTGCTAATTCTGTTGTAGCAAGCACAACTGTGTCTTGTGACACCTTAAATACCCGACATATTACCGTATTTTTCTGTGTATAAGACTAGGTTTGCCCCCTAAAAATAATATGCAAAATTTAGGGGCGTCTTATACACGGATAGATCTTCCCCCATTTCCCTAAATAAGTCCCCCAAAATAGGGGACATCTTATACATGGGGGCGTCTTATAGATGGGAAAATACAGGAATTATGGCAGCATTTGGCCCTGGGATTCTGCAAAGCATTCCAAGGAGTCCCGCAAAGAAAATGTGTGATTTCCATTGAGCTGCAGCCGTGGGGATTAAATGCACTACTCAAGCCATTGTCTCGGGAATCCCTTCCCCTTCCTTCCTTCCCTTTACCATGCTTTCCATGCTTAAGTCAATAGCAGTTGGCAGGCGAGAGAGGGAGGGCAGTGTTGCTTATGCAACTTCCCAATGCTGCATGTTGCTGCTGGCTACCAAGAGGAAGTGGGGGCCAGGCAGTGGGAAACTTGCTGCGCGCCCAATCTGCTGCTCCCATCCTTGCTTTGCCCCGCCCCATCGGTAACTGGCAGCATCATGTGGCGTTGGGTAAGCAACTCTCCCCTGCCCACGTGTTCAAGCACTTGTCATGGGAATCCCTCTTCCCCATCCCAGAACCTTCCATTGAGCTGCAGCCTGGCAGCAACAGTTAAATATATGGTCAGATACAAACTGTCTCGCATTGGAGCCGAAGCCTTAACAGAGATTGACAGCAAAGTTTTTATAGGTTTCAAAGCTGCTGCTTTTAAATGTTACCTCCAGTACCGGATTTACTTATATGCTAAACAAGCTATAGCTTAGGGCCCCACTCTCTTGGGAGCCTCGCCAAAATTTAAAGGAAACAAAACTGGATGTACATTTCCAAAATATAAGATAAAAAACAAACAAAATGGCTTTAGATACCTATTAGGTTCATAAATTACCATCTAGCATATATTTAACACAAAAAACAGTAACAATTTGGTGACAAAGGACAGCTGGACATACAAAGCGCCCCATTACCTTCGGTAGCTTAGGGCCTCATCAAACCTAAATCCGGCCCTGGTTACCTCTCTGACTGGCTCTCTGACTTGATCTCCCCAAAATCCCACCTCCTCTCCACCCTGCTTTACAAAAAAAATATCTTTGTAAAAGTTTTTACTGCAAGGATTCCACTGGAATTTTGTTTAAAGCGAAGGGTTCTGCTGCTGCGAAAAGTTTGAGAACTGCTGTATTGTGGCATAAGAGGACCAGAGCCCATTTTGTCAGATCCATGAAGTATAATCCTCTGTTGACCGGTATATACCAGGTAAGGAGAGTAACAAGATGGATCAGACATCTGGTGGCAATTCTGTGTGGCTCTCTCAACTTTACTTTATAAATCATGGCTCTACAGTCTTTGTTTTGTGTGTGACAGAGATGAGATCAGCTGACAATGACAGCAGCAGTGAGCAAACTGTGTTTGCAGCTGGGCAATTACAGAAGTCCATAAGATATGAGACTGTCAACCATGAACACAGATGCCTTCAAAGTTCTGTTTTTCTTCTATGTGGAAGTCATGGGCATGGAACAGATGCCTTCAATTTGGAGAAACCAGCCTCTGGATATAATAGGTTCTCTCTTCTCTTTGTTCTCTAGGGACTGTCCCTCGTCAATGAAATTAGATGAGGGAGAGGGAGGAAAAAAGAAAGAAAATTGTGTGTGGAGGGTTCTTGTGTTTTCACTCTGATACATGATACTAAGCTATTTGTAAGCCTGAATGGCTTGTTATATTTAAAAGGTGCATCAAATTAATAGATGCACTTCATTATACAAATGAATAGATACAGTTGATTAAATTCTTATTTCCCCCCCTTTTTGATTGATTTTGAACCACTGTTTTTTCTAGGTTAGTATCAAATTGGCATGAGGGGGGTGTGTGGCGTTTTCTCCTGTCACTGGGCTTCTTAGGGTTTCAGCTAGTCTTCAAGAATAGATGATACGCAATTTTAAATGTGAAAGCATGTCAATAAATTAATGTGTGGAAATAGTGTATGCCATTTCCCTCTCATTTCTTCTGAGATCTGGCAAGGTTATATGTGGGAACAGTTGCACAAAAATTCAAAGTCACATAATTTCTCCCTTGTAACATGTTGGCGGGATTGCTAAACAACAACAACAAAACTGCTAGGTTTCTTTGTCATTGTGAGTCTGAAGAAAGACATAAAAATGAGGAAGATGGATCTTTCTTTTTTAATGGAAAGTAGCATATTTTAACATTAGCTGCAATGTCAGATAAAATATTTGAAAAACAGTAAGCCAGTTATGTATGAGAGCAGGAAATAAGTATTCAACCCATTGATTCATGCACAATGCCACAATAATTTCATTGGAATTATCTGTTGATTTGCATGAACTTGAATAATTTTTTCATGGATTCTCCAAGCTGTGATTTAGTGAGACCTACAGTAGCTGTTCTTTTGTAAACTTGGCTTTTTCTCTCAGCTTATAAATATTAATTCATACCAAGAGACAAGGTAGAACCTTTCTTCTTCCTAGAATTATCCTTAAACCATTTGAAATGTTGTAATCCCCTTGTGTTGTTATATTTAGTTTATTCTCAGTTTAGCTCTTTAAATTACCAGTGGTGGTGGTTGAGTGAAGTTGGCTGTCCTCCAAACCAGATGATAAACTGGAGGTGTGATGTTTCATGTTATAATTGCTCACGGATGCTGAATCACTGTTCAGTAGAGAAGTGTGTTGCCAGCAAGCTTAGCGTATCTCTCTAGTGTCCCTGATTGGAGATCTCTCTGAATTAAAATTATTTTTTTAAAGTCTGGAGTGTGATTTTAAGATTTTAAGATTCTAGCTTAATATCTCTCTCTCTCTCTCTCTCTCTCTCTCTCTGTGTGTGTGTGTGTGTGTGTGTGTGTGTGTGTTTTGAAGGTTGTTTACCAATACAGTGGTACCTCGGGTTACAGACACTTCAGGTTACAGGCGCTTCAGGTTCCAGACTCCGCTAACCCAGAAATAGTACCTCGGGTTTAGAACTTTGCTTCAGGATGAGAACAGAAATCGTGCAGCGGTGTGGTGGCAGCAGGAGGCCCCATTAGCTAAAGTGGTGTTTCAGGTTAAGAAAAGTTTCAGGGTTAAGAATGGACCTCCAGAACGAATTAAGTTCTTAACTCGAGGTACCACTGTAATGATGGCTTAGTTCCCCATTTACATTACAGTACAAGTGTATGGTGTGTTAGGGGAGAGGTAGCATTTCTGGTGGGGAAATGCTCCTTTTGGGGCTATTTGTCCACCTTTGGTCCCCACCCTGCACTCAGCTCTCGCCTGCAGCTCCTAGAAGCTGTAAGCATGTGACAGTGGCCACACTTCAGGAACAGCTTCGACTGGCCAGCTAAATCAGGGTAGGGTAGCCAATGGGTCTCAAACCTTTGGGGAGTTAGGGACTTCCCCTGTGTGTGAAGACAGCCCTTTGGCTATACACAACAAACTCTGATGGCTTGAGCAGATGAAACCAACAGTGGGTCCAATGGTCAAGAAGGCAGTTTCTGCATATGCTGTAGAGGGAAGTGAGGGGCAGATGGGGTTCGTCAACCTGGGAAAGTAGCCCATCTAGAAGAAGCAAAACTCTGATCCTAAACTGATGCCTTGTGTCATATCTTTGGGAAAAGGCTAAGGAGTAAACCCTACACAAATCCGGAGTGGGGTCCCATAGATTGTTGGATGGCGTCTTGTACGCCTCCTTCTGGCGACTCTTTCAGCCAAGCTGTGCCAAACATATTGCTCTGCTTTTCTTTGAACCATATCAGCAAGGCTTGTGCCCCAGGAAGGTGATTCACCCCCGGAGGCGCACTCCATTGTCCTTTGAGACAGATGGATGCCAACAACAACAACACAGTTCTGAGGAAAACAGAAAAATTGGAATGTAATGGTTGGAGTTAGAGACTAGGACTGGGAAGACTCTGGTTCAAATTCTTGCAGTGTCATGAATTTCGTTGGGTAACTGTAGACCAGTCAAATCTTGAACTCTAATCTACTTCACAGGCTTTTTTGGAGAATCAAATGTGGGAGGAGGGTAAAGAACAGTGGATGTGGCCTTGAGCTCCTTGGATAAAAGGCAGGAGATAAATAATAAAGAGCCTGATTCTTGGTGGTTGGGAATTTTGTTCTTCACTACTTATTTTTCATTTTGCACCTGATTTACTCCGACTGCAAATTGTTCTTCTACTGCCAAACATCCCTAGATAGCATCACTCCAATTTGGTGCATGTTTTTGGCTTCTTTGAAATGCTGCTGTTTAGATAGTTCTCAAATTTTACTGGTTTAAATTGCTATGTACTTACAGTCTTGTATTTTTTGCTACTGATAACTATTTCCAAACTAAATCAAATCACTAAATTATGTTAGCTAAATGTGCATTTTATTTGGTCGTTTTCTTATTTCAGAAAGGAAAGCTTTTAATGTGTTTAGGGAATTTTTTAATCATGATGTTTTTGTTAGCTATCTGGTGTGGGTTTAACTATTATTATGAAATGCTTTTGATATATTTATAATTGCTTCTGCTAGTTTTCAATATTGTGGTAGGGAAACCAATGGTTTTCCAGATGTTACTGGTCTACAGATCATCTCTGTACGTTGGCCATGGTGGCTGAGGCTGATGGGAGTTGGAGCCCAACAACATTTGGAAGGCCAGAGGTTTCCCATTCCTGGTGTATATTTATTTGCTCACTCTTCTTCTGAGCTGCATTACCTGGAAATGTGTGTAAATAAACTGATAATGATACCTTTATTTGAACCACAGAAATGGAGAAGTGCTCAAGAAGCAAGTTGAATTCTTTCAGCACTTTTGAGTCAGCTGTTCTAATTTTAAATATATCAAGAAGCAGGGCACTTTAAGCTTGCTTTCAGATCTTGAGATCATCTCTCAAACATTGTTCCTCACATTCTGTCCCACTCCTCCCCACCAGATCTGTTTAGAGCAGTGTTTCCCAAACTTTTTTGGGCAATGGCACACCTGTTTACTGAAAAAAAATCTCACGGCACACCACCATTAAAGCCCCGCCCCGTGACGTCAGCGCGCAGCGTCACGCCGGGAGGGACGCACGAAAGTGAAAGTTTTTTCCCTCCCCCTTGCCGGGGAACCTCCAAGCTTTGGGGGTGGGAGGAGGCAGCAGAGCGAGGGACTGAGGGACGGCGGCAACTGAGGCGGCGGCGGCTGTTGTGGTGGTGGCGGCGATAGCGGGCGGAGGAGGGGGCGGCGGCGGGGCTTGAGGAGCCGTCGCCGGGAGTTGCTGCTGCTGTTGTTGCTGCTGCTGCCCGGACATGCCGGCCTCCTCCTCCTCCGCTGTCTCGCGCTCCTCCCTTTTGCACGCGCTGCCCCGCCGCTCGGCACCACCACCGCGGAGCCGCCCCCGGCTCGACGCGGATCCTCGCCGCCGCCGCCTCTCACCGCCCGACTCGCCCGCCTCCCTCCCACGGCACACCAGCCAATGTCTGACGGCACAGTAGTGTGCCGCGGAACACCGGTTGGGAAACACTGGTTTAGAGGGACCAAGAAAGAGAACTTGGGGCAAATCCTTCCTTCCTTCCTTCCTTCCTTCCTTCCTTCCTTCCTTCCTTCCTTCCTTCCTTCCTTCCTTCCTTCCTTTGAGTTGGTGTGCCATTTCACTTTCTCTAAGGTTCTGCAAATTTTGGCTTGGTTTGTTAGCCAACCACTGTACCTTTCGTAGTAGGCAGTGTAGCTTGATTTTCTCAGTTTCTGTTTTGCAAATTAAGTGCATTCTTGTTGTACCTGCTGCGTGGCAAAAGAGGGATGTTACAGGAGAGGAATTGCAGGTGGGGGAGCATGTTGATACTAATCCCTTTGGATGCTGTGGTGGAGTCCTGGTGCATGCCATGGTCTGATGTGTGTTGAAAGAGAGAGCCTCTGCCTTTTTATGTTGCCAGTGGCTTTTAACAATATGTTACTGCTCTGGAACTTCTGTTTTAGAAAGTGAAAATTGGGACTTAGCTATACAGCTGCAAATAAAACGTTTTAAATGCAATATACAATGTGACACTAGATGACAATGGTGAGCCTTATGGAAAATTCAATGTATTTTTAAAAACGCTTAAAAGGGGGGGGGGGTTATATGTGTGTAGATTCCACCCTGGTTGCAGATCATTTGAAGTCTAGGCTGATAAAGAAGAATGAACATTCTGGAAGGTTTTCAGAATTTGTTTTTGAAATGTGTGCTATATAAAGAAGAGGCAGAAATAAGCAACTGTATCATTTGAACCAAGGTTGTTGAAGAGGAACACCCAAGAAGGTTTTTAAAAGCTGTCCTTGTGGTGCTACATAAGAATGGGGTAGAAATGGGCAATAGACTCATTTAAGACCAAAAATTGTCTAATTACGGCTGCCGTCAGTGTTTCAGCCCAACCAAATTCCAGAGATTTAATGGGGGTTGGGGAACTCTCTGCTGCATAGTCAGAAGCTGAAAGGCACATTTTCAGGGAGGGGAAAAAATGCAAGGTAATCTAAGAGCTTTTCCCTCTCTCCCCCATTTTATGAAAAATCTTCTTTAAAAAATAGGGACTGGAAACGTTCCTGAGAATGATGCTACATGGCGCTGTAACATTATATGCAGTAGCATTTTGGAGAAGGGGGCAGTGGTGGTGGCTGCTCATTTTTCTGTGTATTGTCCCTGCGACTCATTTCCAGGAACATTTCTGTACTCATTTTAAAAGCACATGGTAAGTGTCACACTTCTTAGCTGCTTGAAATGGCTTTTACCTTTTAAAAACACTTTTAGTAGGAAGAATAAAAAGCCGCTGGCTCTCTAAAAGTGTTTACAAATTCCTTCCTTTCTTCAAATTCACAAGAGTTTCTCTGATAGATATGACCAATTTTTATTATTTTTTGTCATTGATGCTGGTGACATTTTGGCAATATATCTGGGGATTGGGTGGAAGAAACTCCTATGACTATGAAGGAATGGAGGAGTTAGTAAAATCAGATGTACAGAAGATTCAGGATAAATATCTGCACCAGATTCAGGATAAATATCTGCACCAGAAACTGAACCTGGTGGATTACCATGGCATTGTCTTCTGCTTTTAATTAACCACACTTCTGTGTTACATCCAAACTCTAAACTGTGGCTAATCTTAACTACGGTTTGTTGAAACAAGCCAGATTGATGACTGAAGGTTTAAAACTGACTTCAGTTAAAATTAGATCACACAGAAGAAAATAACAAGCAAAAGCTTCTGATGCCCTTGTGTAGGAGAAGATGTGATCCTGAAGTCTGCCTAGGCTTACGGCCACAATTCTGCCTAAATTTCAGAATATGTGTATAACATTTACATTACAGTGGTACCTCAGGTTACATACGCTTCAGGTTACAGACTCCGCTAACCCAGACATAGTGTTTCAGGTTAAGAACTGGGCTTCAGGATGAGAACAGAAATCATGTTTTGGCGGCGTGGCGGCAGCAGGAGGCCCCATTAGCTAAAGTGGTGCTTCAGGTTAAGAACAGTTTCAGGTTAAGTACAGACCTCCAGAACAAATTAAGTACTTAACCTGAGGTACCACTGTATTTACTTTAAAAATTATGGCCATTAACTGTTATTTGGTACCTGTTAGGTGCAAATAAAGAGTGATGCGCATATTGTGTTAATTACATGCCAGTAGAATTGGCAAAGAGCTGCACGTGTCTTCCTTCTGGTGTATTTCCCATGTGGTTCTCTGTTGCTGAACAAGTTGTGCACTCTTGCTAGAGGAAAAAGACTTAACTCCATGGTAATACAATCCTGTGTGTGCTTAGGTGATGAAGGGGTTCTTGGCAGTAACTAAGCAATACAGGAACTGGTAACTGCACTTGATTTTCTTTTATGTTGATTCTGATATGTGTAGTCTTTAGATCCTATTAAATTTTCTGAAAGATAAACTGCTGCAAGAGTGATTTGCCAGGCCCAATGACTCCTCTTCTTAAAACCTTGGCTCAGCCGAGTATCTTGGAAGGGAGTGGAGGGGTGGAGATAAAAGTGCTTTGACTACAAGGTTAACTGATTTCAAATAGAAGGCTCTCTCGAGTTATTGCATTCTGCACAAAATAAATACATTTTGCATATGGTTAAGATTGATAAAAAAAATATTCTGTATGCCAGTGATTGCATTCCCATCTGTGATTAAGGGTTTCTGTCTCCATCTGGTTTTCACATTATATTTCTGTAACAAGAATCTTTTATATGGCAGAGTTCATTCGCTGTATTTTCTATTAGCTGCAGCTTGAACTACTGCATGGATCACAGATTTACACATATGGCTTTAATTACTTCATACCATTGAGAAAAAGTAATATTTGTTTGGGAATGTATGTTTTTCACTATTGCCATGGTTATGCAACATGATGAGCTTTTTAATGCCACTCTTCTGGAGAAATACAAATTGTTTAAGGCTTTCTGTTTCAAAAGGGGTAGTGAGGGAGCTTTCAGTCATCCTGTTATCTGCAAGAGTTAATATGTTAGGCGCGCACACACACACACACACATCATTTTTGTTGTCTAACTATTATGGGGTAAAATGAATGAAATGCAGATTGCCTTACAAATGGCTGCTGTGTATCATATTATATTTAAAGGAGATGTTAATTAAGCAGTGTGGCTCTGCATATAGTTTACAAAATGGTGGAGAAATTCCACTCAACATTGTCAGAGGTTTCTGTGAAATGAGAAATGAGTGATTCAGATTATGTACTTTGCACTAAAGATATATCAATATACTTTTAAGAGGGAAAAAAACCTTTCTGTTTGGTGCATATAATATTGTTTTGGACAATCCATCAATATGTCTCCTACAAATTCCCATTTCCTTGCACAAATCTGTGAAATGCATGAAATTTCTTGCTAGGTCAAACAATGAGTGTTATCAAAGGTATTAGATGCAGACATCCTAAATTAATTTGCCTCCTAATCCTATAAAATAACTATAGAAAATGACTAATGTTATAAGAAGATTATTTAAAGTATGAAAGTTGATCTTTTAGGTTTGCATAGATTGAAGAGGAAAATTTGGTAAATATCATTCACTAAGTTAAGCAAATCATTGCTGTTTCCCAACTGAGTAACAGATTTTGTAAACTGTTTTTAAACATATAAAGGATATTTTATCAAATTGAAAACTTCAACATTTGGTGAACTTTGTCTTCAAAAAGCTGGACAGGAAGCTGCCCGTAGTCTCTGACAGGGTATATGCTTATTATGAAAATATGTTTACACTGGGTAAATAACATTCACCAGTAAACAAAGGTATTGCTGCTTCAGCCCAGCAAAATGAATTTGAAATAGCACATTGGACTGCATCTCATGTGGAACCAAGAAAACACATTGCTTTATATAGCATTAGATTTCAGGATATCAATATTTTTATTTTCCTCTATCCTGAAGTCCCAGGGCAGAAGACTATCATGCCTTCCAGGCCCATCTTTATTTTTAGCTATATTTATTTACTGACTGTCATCGCTGATCTAATTCACTAGACACTGATGTTTTATGGAATATATTTAGGCTGCACCCCCCCCCAAAAAAAATGAGCACATGCTTTTGCATGTTTAGGATCTGCTTGGTGCAAGTTTATATGTTTATTTATTTAGGCTGCCCCATATCTAAAATACTTTTGCATTATAAGAAACACATGTAAGTTTGGCTTAATGTGTGAGATGCACACATTTTTTGAATTTAAAGCTGGGTGAGAATTTGACTTCTAATAATAATAATAATAATTTATTATTTGTACCCCGCCCATCTGGCTGGGTTTCCCCAGCCACTCTGGGCGGCTTCCAACAAAGATGAAAGATACACTAAAATGTCACATATTAAAAACTTCCCTGAACAGGGCTGCCTTCAGATGTCTTCTGAATGTCAGGTAGATGTTTATCGCTTTGACATCTGATGGGAGGGCGTTCCACAGGGCGGGTGCCACTACCAAGAAGGCCCTCTGCCTGGTTCCCTGTAACTTGGCCTCTCGCAGTGAGGGAACCGCCAGAAAGCCCTCGGAGCTGGACCTCAGTGTTCAGGCAGAACGATGGGGGAGGAGACGCTCCTTCAGATAAACCTGAAAGGGAAAGAATAAGAGTTACTTGGGCCCTAGAGTCAGCATGGGCAACTATCAGGGCCCACTGTTGATGCCTTCCCTCCAGAAGAAGACCTCTGCTAGATTAGACAAAGACCCATCTCGTCCAATACTCTATTCTCACATGGCCAGCTAGATGCCCCTGGGAAGCCTATATGCCTGGGTTCCCCTTTATCATTTTGATTTCCCTCAAGGCTCAGGAGCCATGCTTTGTTGGGGCATGATGGGGGATTTAACGGCTCCTAGCTGCCTGGTGCTTCTTCAGAGGGCTGTGGATGCTTCTTGCTGCTGTTACCGCCACCTCCAGACCAGCCTGCCAGGGTGGTGTATTGTATTTCGCTGAGGTTGCCTTCAGACTGAAGGCTTTCTCTGGCATTCCCTATGTGTCTACCTAATGGGCTGTATCCAACTAAGTCCCCTGCTCAGCGCCTGAGGGCCCCAGTCCTGCCACTCAACACCTGATGTAGGGCGGGGCCTGATGGGCTCTGTAGAGAACTGCTGCCACTGCTGCCGCTGGGCAGAGAGGGCTCCGTTTTGTTTTGTTTGTTTTTTGTTTAAATTGCTATTATTTTTTACCTATGTAATTTTAAACCGTGGTATTAATGCTGTATTGTTAGTTTTAGATTTTGATTTATGTGGAAATTGTTTCCCGTTTGGTTGTGTGTTTTTTTGATGTGGTTTATTTATTGTTTATGACTTTTGTAATTATGTAAATCTTGTTACACTCTAAGCCGCCTTGAGCATTGTTTTTTTAACTGCGGAAAGGTGGCATACAAATAAAAAATGATGATGATAAGTCAGTGTAGACCATGGGTAGGCAAACCAAGGCCCAGGGGCCGAATCCGGCCCAACTGCCTTTTAAATCTGGCCCACAGACAGTCTGGGAATCAGTGTGTTTTTACACGAGCAGAATGTGTGCTTTTATTTAAAATGCATCTCTGGGTTATTTGCGGGGCATAGGTATTCATTCATCTTTATTTTTCCCCCAAAATATAGTCCGGCCCCCCACAAGGTCTGAGGGAAAGTGGACCGGTCCCCTGCTGAAAAAGTTTGCTGACCCCTGGTGTAGATCCACTTATGGTTATGTAACTTTACACATACTTAACTTAAGCCCGTTGGTTTCAGTATGCCTATTTTAGTTATAATGTAGTTATAGAATCACAGAATTGTAGAGTTGGAAGGTATCCCAAGGGTCTTCTGGTCCAACCCTCTGCATTGCAGAAATCTCATCTAAAGCATCCATGACAGAGGGCCATCCGAGTTCTGCTTAAAAACTCCCAAGGAAGTAGAGTGCACAACCTCCCGAGGGAGAATGTTCCTCTGTCAAACAGCTTTTACAAATAGTTGGATGCAGTCTATTTCTTAGACCAGGAGTGGAGAACGTTCAGCCCTCCAGATGTTGCTTGAACTACAGTTCCCATCATCCCTGGCCATGTTTGCCAGAGCCAACGGGAGTTGTAGTTCAGCAACAGCTGGAGGATCAAAGGTTCCCCACTCCTGGGTTAGAATGGATGCGCAATGGAATGGGAAGTGTCTACTGAAAAGGAATAATTCTGCTGTACTGCTGCATTGGAAGTGGTTAAATAATTCCATCAGGCCTGATAAAGAGACCCAGCATATTTGCCCTCCCTCAGCAGATGTTGTCTGGAAGGAGGCAAGTAAAGAGGAGGGATTCATGTAATAATGCAGCCTTTTCTTTCTGATGGGTGCTTTATTTTCCCTGGCATATTAAGGGTGCCCTGGCACACACTTCAGAATTCCTTGGCTATGGTATACTAACCATGTTGAAGTAAATGGGATATTAGTACGGCAGCTCTTTGGAAACAGTTGCAGCTACAGAGCTGGGTAGTATAATACTTTCAAAGTGTTTTAGAGCATTCAACTAGTTTAATTCCGTAGATGTTAATAGGAATATGTTTTATTGTATTTATTTATTATCGTAATAATCAGAAGATCCATGGGTTGGGGGTGTTACAGCAATATAAAATGCAGCACTAACAACAGTTGAAAACTATGTCTTGATGTGATTCATTTTATTTTAATCATGCTTCTTGAATGTGAGCACGAGGAGAAGTTTAAAAATATTTATGAATAAATAAATAATAGCATCATTGACCCAGGACTGGGTATGCTTCTTTTTAGTAGTTTGTGAATCCTGGGGGTTATTGGTAAAAATTCTGACCTTATATAAAACAGCAGGAGGTAATATATGGTGGGGGGGGGGGGTAATACCATAGCTCAGTGGTAAAGAACAAGTTTGTATGCAGAAGGTTTGATGCCTGACATCTTTAGTTAAAAATATTAGATAGTAGCCATAAGAACGATCTCTTCCTGATACTCTGGAGAGCCTGATGGAAATATAATCTGACCTGATACAAGTTACTTTCCTATGAACAATTGACCCAGTTAAGTTTTGATGTTTGACTTGTTTGTAATTCACAGTATATGCATTAGTTTCCCTCCTTCCCTCTGGGAATAATATTTTTTTAAAAAAGAATTGGTTTTAAAATGCAATAATAAAGAAGTTACTTTAGGATTATAGTTACTACTTCTGTTACATATATAGATAGATATAGATATAGATAGATAGCATGTCAATAAAGGGGCTTTGTGCTTCAAACTGGCTGTGATATGTGCGTGTTTTTTTTCCTTTTGTTGTTGTCAATAGAAAAGATTGATCTCTGGGCTGGTGAACGTAATATCTGTCCCAGTCAGAAAAGGAGAGGAAATTAGCAGGACGATTGGTGGAGAATGATATCTGTCAAAAGAAACACTTGGAGAGCACTGAGTTTAGTAATAGGTGACTGCCGGAAAAAAGGGAACTTTGAATTTTGCCAAGGTAAGGAACAGATTTGTAATTAACATGCTATTTATGAGAAAGAAATTAATTTGATTTATTGTGCCTTGTCCCTCTGTAACTGTGCTTTCAATCTTCTCCTTGTTATTCCATGTGCTTCCCATCCCTCCCTTGGAATCTAACCTTGTAGGGCTTTCAGATTTTGGATGGTTATGCATGAAGAACTTGTGGAGAGATGCCCTATTCATATTTATCTCAAAGCATGAAATGCCTAATTTGAGAGGAAGGGAGTAGATTTGTAACACACAAACACACACCCTTCCTGCCGCACCTCCAGCCCATCTTACAGCCACATTTTGGATGTAAAAAATGAAATGTTGTCTGTTTTCATACAATATAATGTGCATAGGCCTAGTGGGTAGGAATCCCACCCTCTCTCTGATTTTGTAGCATCACAGTTGAGAGGGTTGAACTGTGACATTGGTCCCATTGGTACAGAGGAAGGAAGGAAGGGAAGCAATATGCAATTCTTAGCGGAAAAGGTGGATTTTGAAGAGGGATTTGAAAGAAGTAAGGCACAGGGTGTTCTGCGATGTGGTTCTAAGCCTGTGGGGTAGCAAGGAAGAAAGGTCTTTAGAGAAGCAGGAAACAGTTGGCACAACCTTCAGCATAGATCCAACATTGTAAAAGCAGGCACCTGCTTACACGGTGGGGGTCCTCTACCTTCTATCTCCCCTGTTGTCCACCCTCCCTCCCACACTCACAATATGCTCCTGGAAGACCCATTGGAACATGTATTGGGTGTGTGCAAGAAAGTCCCATTTCACAAGTGAGTGGACATCATTCAATGCCATTCAGGGTAAATACAGAGGTGGGGCAGGTACAGCTGAGAGAGGCTGCAAGATAAGGTACCCCAATCCCATTGCATATATAGATTTGGCAAGCTTTGAGGTACATATGAATAGTTATTTAATGCTTATGTCACAGTCCACTTACCCAGAACAAATCTAATGAGACCAATGCAGATTAAGAGGCTTAAGGACTGTGGGGCTATGTCCACTTTGCATTTAAGGCTGTTGGTGTGGAGGGTTGGATGATGTTCCTGACAGTTTTACAGTATGTGGGTTTATCTGAATGACTGAATATTTCAAGTGAGTCGAAAGGTTAACTATATTTCGAACCTATGTTTTGATCTATACTTACGTGTGTATATAAAGTACAAAGGGTATGTCCATTACAGATGAAAGCCGCAATAGATTCAAATATTTTTGGAGGCAGTCCATGAAAAACTGTAGCTATTTCCTGCCATTCTGATCTCTTCAAGCTATGAACACTATATTTGCTTGTAGCTCTGCCCAGAGTCATTTTTCATGCCTATTTCATATGGGAGCAGCTGTTACTAACACTTCAGCTTCCTGGAAGTTTCACCATCTTACTGGAATGCTTTTCAGTTCCCTTGAAACTCCCACAGATGGTTCACCTAATGGGACCTTGCTGCATGTTAGGAATTGTAGGAAACTTACACCCAATCTAACTCAGTATTGTTGGCACTGATTGACAGCGGTTCCAGAAAGAGAATATTTCCCAGCCCTACCCAGAGATGCTGGGGACTGAATCTGTGACCTGTGTTCCACCAATGAGCTGTGATTCTTTCCCAAAGTTCATAATCTGCCTCTTCATTCCATCAAGGTATTTAAAAATACCTAGCGGATGGCAGTCATTTTTCATTTTTAGAACGTGTCCTAGCAAACTAGTGCAGCCTTCAGAAAGGCCTGAGAACTTTGAGAACATCTGGTACAGCCCTTTGTGTTTCATGACTCAACCAGACCCGCTGTAAGAAAGTGCTTTTTAAAGTCCCATTTACTTCCGTGGCAGTGTTAAGCACATGCTTTGCTTTTCCCCACCATAATAAATGTGTTTTAAATGAGTACCTCTCATTGGATTATAATAGGTAGTAGATCACTAAGTTCTGAAAGACAGACCAATAAAATCTGAATCCTAAGAGCATCTGCTGATTTCTAAGCATGTGCATTCAGTGTTGAAAATTTGGCCACCGATCTTGAACTGAATTGAAATTTTGTCAAGCAAATTAAGAGGCAATGCTGTCAGGCACTTTCTGGAGCCCTAATAGCTGCACTTGGGGGGGAGGGAGTCATGTGATAACAATGCATGCAGCAACCTTCTTCCAAGTTCAGTGGAATAGATCCTTTGCGTTTTTTAAAAAGTTGCCCTTTCAAACGGTATGGTTAAGGGTCAGATTTTATCTGCTTGCTAATGAAAAACAGACACGAAGCTAGGCTGAAATGTCAGTGTTTCCTCCTACCCCAGCATGAGAGATACCAGTATGTAGCAAAGCTAAATAAGGTGGTCTGTCGATGGTCAAAAAAGTTTTTCTTCTGCTTTGTTACCAAAGATCGCCATTGGTAATACAGGCAGTTGCTACTAATACTGACCTACTGCTCCCAGCACATGTGACTGCAGTCATAAATATCAGTAATAATGCCTTGGGTTGGAAATGGGAAAGGCTTCCACATCTGCTTGTCTGAAGATGACAATAACAAGCAGCCTATATTTGAAGGACCAGGAAGAACTAGGGTAGAATCCCCACCCAACCATGAAGCTCACTAGTTGACCTTGGGCTCAGCGTTCAAACTCCCACCTACCTTACATTGCCCTGAGCACTTTGGAGGCAGGGCCATTTACAAATGTAATAATAACTAATTTGCAAAAGAAGAGGAAAGTGTAAAATACCAATATAGGCTGTATTATAATAATGGTGCTTTGCAGTGTTATTTTTCTAGAAAAAGGGGTGGCAGAGCTCACCACAAACATCTCCCTCATTCTCTTAGAATGGCAATGGCACCCATCTGAGAGGTGCTGGAGTTCCAGTGAGTTCTGGCTGGGAAAAAAGCCATGGTGCTTCATATTAATTAACCGAGTGTCTTGTTTACTACTTCCTCCAAAAAACACAAGGTGGTGTACATGGTTCTCACTGGCTTTCAGCATCACGCTAACCCTGCAAGGTATCTTAAGCTGATAGGCAGTGTTTGGTCAAGGTCAACAAGTAAGCTTCATGCATGTGTGGAGATTTGAACATGGCTGCCTCTGGTTCTAGTTCAGTCCTCTAACAGCTACAATGCATTGGCTTTCATTGGTATATAAATACATTAAATCAAATCAAATAAATATGGGTCAGACAGATTTAGTATCCAAAAGCTGTAATTTGCAATCTACCTAAACATACTGGCAAATTTGTTAGGAAAGGGAAATAAATACATCTGCAAGATATCCAAAATAGGACCCAAAATGCAACCAGCCAGGCAGCCATGGTTGAGTTGTGGCATATGCTAATAGGCGTATGGAATTCTAATTACACAGCAAGAAACAGGGAATATGCCCCTAGAGGGAGAGAGTATCTCCATCCTGCCAATTTGCTCACTTCTACACCTTCCCTTCATAATGTGGAGTAAGGTGAAAATATGTTAAGTGAGCTAGGACCTGAGAGACAAAGTTTAGAAGCCTCAGTGTCACCTTGGACCAGTGATTCTCTCTCATCCTAATCTACCTCACAGGGTTGTTGAGGATAATGGTGGAGGGACGAAAGTGCAGTTATTAATCCCCCATCATTTCTTTAACAAAGTGAAGCTTTCCTAATCTTAACAGTCAGATTACCGGTAACCAAAATATAAGGCATCCATTTGCTAGAATGCATTAAGATAATATTTAGAAAGCAACCAGCCCTCTCCCACAAAAATTTAATTCTTCCTTACCTTAAAACATTATTCTGAGAGCCAGCCCACATAGAAGGGGCTTACAGTGCTTTATTTAGTTAGCACCTATGGTAAATAAATACCAGTTGCTTCATGGTGTATCCATGATATCATCCAGCCCTTCTTTGATCTGACATCCAGTTGCGCACACTGAAAAAGGTTCAGTGTTAATCCTGTGCAAAGAAAATTCACCATGTTTACTGCCCATAGGAGTCTTTGGAAATTATATCTGTTCTGACTACTGAAGGTAATAATCTCCCCTTTGTTTTCTGAGCTTTAAAGCAGATGCTGTCCCCATGCTTTTGTTGGGTTTAGTGTACATTCCTAGATTCCTTTTCCTTAAGCCTTGATTCCTTACTTCTTCTGTTATCAAGGAGTCATTTCTGTGTTGTGTGACTACTGTTGAAAGATTGTTTATCCATAAGAGACGTTTAAGGGAATTTTGGGATGCTTAGATATGGAATTGTCCTCAGCTCTCCAATAGCTAGAATGTTCTCCCCCCAATCATGTGTGAAATGATTGTGGCTTTCTGGCATTATGTTAATTGTTGGTGTGAGTTACATTAATGAATCACCAAAACGGATGACGAAAAAGATAAACATGCAGGTTATTTTGCATGCTGAAAGAAAAGCAGCATTTTTAGGGTAGTTCACACACTATGCATTCAATCCTGCTGAAGCTCAACACTTTTAAATGCAATAGATTTCTATTATATGGGTACATAGGTGTTTGACTCCACACTGAAACCAGTGGGACTTAAAAGCACTTCACTTTGGCAACATGTTTATCTCTGTTCAGTGTTACTCAGTTAATTCTTGGGTGTATGAATCTCCCTCACCTCTTTTCTTCCTCATTCCTTCCCTGATTCCCCTGACCATATATTCAGACTGAAGAAGAAAAAACAACTACTGCAAACTAGTCTGCACAGTTCAGCTGAAATGGTAGACAAGCCGCCTTCAACCTAGTGCCATCCTGATAGTTTGGACTCCATCTGTCTTCAGTCTGGCCTGTGGTCAGGGCTGATGGGAGTTGTAGCATACAAGGCTAGCAAATGCTGTGATAGACTATGGATTAACAAGAACCAGTAGTCCATGAAAGAACTGGAGTGTTGTCCATGTATCAACAAACCATGGTTTGGTGTTACATCTGAACTGAATCATATTGTGCATACTCCCTGTTGGTGTGCTCTTTGTTTATGTCAGGTGCTTCCCACTATCATTTTTGGAAGCTCCGAGTTTGGATAGCATTGTGTTGAAGTATTGAACAGTTTAACATCAAAAATATAAAAGCATTTTAGAGACATTTGTCTAATTAACAGCTACAGGAATGTATAGAAAGTTAGAAGTTCTGTGCACAATTGATTTTTGGCTCACAAAGAACACATTTTGTCTGAGTAAGCCAGGTTGATTTGGAACAATTAAGAGAGGTGACCATTCTGCTCAGTTTCCTGTTTGAGCCTATAAGAAAATGCTGGGCAGGATTCCAGATTTAGAAAAACAACAAAATAGAATAAAGACGATGTAAAATGTAGGCAAAATTGCAGAGGAAGAAAATAATTCCATTTGAAAAGCAATTACCTTGGAAAGGGCAAAGGAGAGTCAATAAAAAACTGGAAAAGTTTTCGCTATCTGTTACTCTGTTATAACAAATCTTGAATTTACTTTGACCTCTTAATTGCTTTAGAGTTTAAAGTAAGTTAAAAGAGTATCAACAATCTCTTTAAACATATCCCCTTACAGGAATTAACTTGAGCCTCTTCCATGCACATGTCCAGTGCATGGAAGGGACAGCTGGACCAGGAGGGAGTTGCAAAATCTGCTAGCCACACCCTTGAATATTTATTTTATTTATTTTTATTAAATTTGTATACCACCCATCATCCTCACATCTCAGGGTGGTTCACAACATAAAAATACAATATAAAAGCAACAAACAAACAAAAAAACCACAAGCCATTAACCCCTCCCCACCCCCTCCCTCGAACACATTTTAAGGGGATATAAGATGTTAATTAGCCAAAGGCCTGGTTTTGTAGAGGAATGTTTTTGCCTGGCGCCTAAAGGTGCATAATGAAGACATCAGCCAAACCTCATTAAGAGGTGGTGTTGTTGTTTAGTCGTTTAGTCTTGTCTGACTCTTCGTGACTCCATGGACCAGAGCACGCCAGGCACTCCTGTCTTCCACTGCCTCCCACAGTTTGGTCAAACTCATTTTTAAGGGGGGGGGTATAAGATGTTAATTAGCCAAAGGCCTGGTTGAAGAGGAATGTTTTTTGCCTGGTGCCTAAAGGTGCACAATGAAGGTATCAGCCAAACCTCATTAAAAGGAGCATCCCACAAATTCTACAAATACTGATGCCCCTGCTGACCAGCCCCCTGGTGGCCCTGTGGTTTGTCATCATTCTTAGAGTGTCTCCACACAAATGGGATCCACGTGGCTAGTGGGTGTGAGCCTAAAAATAAGAACACAAAGCCAATGGCTTATCTACTCCACATCACAATGGCCAAAAATATCCTATGGGAAGCCCACAAGTGGAGCCTTAATGCGATAGTACTCTTCCCACTTGTGGTTTCCAGCCAGTGGTATTCAAAGGCATACTGCTTCCCACAGTGGAGGTCAAATACAGCCATCGTAGCTAGCAGCCAGTGATATCCTTAGCATCCATGCGTTTCTCTAATCTTCTTTTAAAGTCATCCAAGCTGGTGGCTCTCCCTACCTCTTGTGGCAGCTGATGTGGCACAAACAGATGCTTCTGAATAGCAAACTACATCATATATTAATTGCATGGTTGCAATTAAAAAGCAGTAGCTGTGGGGGAGATCAGGATTGGAACCAGGATTGAGGAGCCGGGCTTAAACTTCCTTCCCAACAAAAATAGCCTTCATTAAACTATTTGTCCCAGGAAGAAAACTGCTAGTAGTTGGTAGTGGTGGGTTTTTGTTGTTGGGACAATGATGGAACGATGGAAGGAGAGCTTAAATACAGCTCGCTGCAACCCCAATCATTTGCTTCAATCATGCATTTAATGTGGCTCTTGGTTTCACTCTTTGAGGCTGTGAATTTGTTCCTTCTGTTATCAACATTGTTGTGGGCGAGGAAGCCCAGACATTGTTAGCAACAGTTGCTTATTGTTATGTACAATCTCTCCCAGGATGTTGTGTGACTGCAGTGGTCTATCCAAAAAATAAATAAAATAAAAATAAAAGGAAGCATGACTCCCTTGGGTACATAAAGGACAACTGGCTTTAGAGGTTATTGATTAAAGCCAGGTAGGGAATTCCCTTGCCTTCTCTCCTTGCATTTGCTCACAGATAACTGTGCTCATTGTATGACTTTGAACATCCAACTTTATGAGAAGCTCTTTTATTGTTGGAGATACTGTGCTGTAATGGAAATCCCAGTGTTGACACAGTTACTTGTCCTGTAAATAAATGCAGGAATGGTGAAAAGAAAGCTTCTAATTATCCAAGTCCTCTTTTTCAACTTTTTACCTAGCTGGCTGATCTTTTTGAGTTTTGAATGAGCAGGTACATAGCCTCCCCTGTGACAATGCACTACATGAAGGCCATAATAATCTAGGCTTGATCCATACAATTCTTTCCCCTGTGCATGGAGGCCACAAGCATCAGGATCTGACCTGATTAATGCAGTTCTTCCCCTTCTGTAAAAGGAAGGGAAGGTGGCACACATTGAGCCCTCACAGACATCATCATCATCATCATCATCATCATCATCATAATATATTTATACCCCGCCCTCCCTGGCCGAGACTGGGCTCAGGGTGGCTAACACCATATAACACATTAAAAACACAAAATTAAATGATTAGTTTAAAATACAATTCAAATCACATTTAAAATCAAAATAAAATTAAGTGAGAACCCATGAATCATAACCGTAGGGGTAAGGAATTAAAATAATTTGCATAGAAAGACTGATGCACACCACATAAGGTTTGCAGTTGTCATCTGCACTGCCAACACAATGGAATCAAGGTAAGATGGTCCTCAACTGGCTTAGGGGTTGTTAGTACAGTACCACTGGGTAAGAATGGCTGCCTCAACCATTCCTTTGTTAGGCAGATTTGCTGGTGGTTGCTATTTCATCAGTGGGGCTAACAGGATATGGCTTCCTCATAGATGGAATCTCTTTACATACTCTCCATCATTTCTGCAATAAAAATAGGGACATCTTCTTCCATACCCTTCAACATTTCTCCAATTAAAAATAGGGACATCCAGTGCTATTTTTCTAGAAAAATAGGTGCCAGAAGTCACCATAAATGCCTCCCTTTTTCCCTTATGATGGCAGTGGTGCCTACCTGAGAGGTGCCGGAACAGAGTTCTTGTGAGTTCCAGCTGAAAAAGCCCTGGTGACATTCTATTCCATACCCTCCAACATTTATCCGAAGAAAATAAGGACATCCTGATGAAAAGTGGGACATTCCAGGATCAAATCAGAAACCGGGGTGGCTTCTGTAAATCTGGGACTATCCCTGTATCTTAGAAGGAGACAGCTATCCAAGCTTGGAGAAGATCTCTTCTAGATGAGGGAAAGGAGAGAAGGGCTAGAGGGACATTAGGAGAATTGGAAGCAGAAAGAATGGGTTTCTAGGTGAAACAAGTGTGCAGCTGCCTTGAAGGAGCACTTGTTTGCCTCTCCTCATGTTCTGCTTGTATATTTGTAAATAAAGCAAATCTGACAAAGACTCTGTAGCTCTCCAGTCCTCTCCTATCCACAGGAAACTGAACTCGGCAACACCATCTCTGGAACATCACACCACTTGGGGAAGTGGGGTGCATTTAACAATAGATATTGAATACAATAAAACCTGTCTTTAGAACATTTGTAGCTATCATTACCAATAAATGAGATATGTGGCGGGTGAGCGTTGTAACTTTTAAAACAAAACATATTTTAATTCAGCCTAAAATTTATCTTTTTAGAGGGATTCTTGTGTGTGTGACAGAGAGAAAGAGCATTTTCTGTTTGGTAATCTACTAAGGGTCTGATAACATTAATGGGCTTTGCCTCACACAGAGTTCTGAGTATATTGTACCACTGCTCGCTGATCCCAGGTCAGTGTGATGCGTGAAATCAATTTATTTGAATCTCTTTGCCTCTATAGGAATTTGGCAGCATGCCAGTTGTTTTCATTTAATGTTCTTTGTGTTGAACACAGACAAGCAAGCTTGCTTTTGTACTCTTCCTTCTCTTGTCTTTCAGCCCATGTTCCCTTCTGCAGATTCTTGAGACAAAGGAGAATACGTTACTTAGCTTTTTATTTTTATTTTATTTTTAATTTTAAAAGCAACCCTATTTTGTTTCAGATGGCATCTTAAAACAGGAAATTAGGTCAATTGCAAAGCTGTCCCTGTGTTTGCTTTGACATTGCTTTGCAAGTCATATGTTGCGTTTCAAAGCATTCAGAAGTTGTTAGTGTTGTGGGTGAGGGTGAAGCTGATTTTTTAAAAAAATCTTGAGCGGCGGAGGGAAATTGAACAAAGGGAGAGAAAACTCTACAATACCACCATAGCTGACTTCCTATTGTTTCTCCAGTAACAAGAAGGCTTGCAATACAGTATCAGAATGTTAGTTTTGCAATACTTCTTACAGAGGCAGGTGTTTTGCAGAAAGCCATGATGACATCCATTGATGTTAATTCATTGCTTACTTATTAGATACATAATATATAACCTACCCCAGGTTGCTTCAGTAGCTGGCAACATTTTGCAGAATGTCTAGCAAAGAACAATCATCCTTGCTTCTCTACCCCCCACCCCAATTTCTTTTTAAACAAAAGATCGTAAGGCTGCTTACACAGTGCAATTAATTGCACTTAAATATGAGAAAACATACTCCTTGAAAAATTGGCTATTTCTTTAAGAGACTTGTTTCAAGGAGGGTGGAAGGGGGCGGGGAGGAAGAAGGAGCACATAGAGAAGATTCTGTTGATGCTCCAGGCAGTTCTTGCGGAAGTTGATATGCAGAACTATGGAGCCACACCACCGGGGTCAGGCTCGTACCATCAGACCCTGCTTCCTTGTTTAATTACCTGAAGAGCAAAACATCCAATCTGAAAGTGTGTGAAAGTCCAGTATCTCTAGCTGCAGTTTGCTGCTCTGACATCCTGCAAAGCCAACCCTGTCTGTCCACAAACGTCAGGGCCGGTTCCTGACAGTCGGCTATCTCTGCCTGGCCTGGGTTCCTTTCATTCAGGAGGTATTGTGTACAAGAGGGTTTGGTCAGGAATGTGAGGTTCCTGCCGGTGCTGTTCTCCCAGTCCTGACAACGCTGGCATAAAGGCTGGGGATTTTTTCCCCCTTATCAAAAAAAAAAAAAAAGGTGGCTGTTTTTTATTTCCCTTTATAAAACTGGCGTTGATGTATTGTTCACTTACATGTTAACTGGCTTGCTTCTGGGACTGAAGTGTTCCATTTTGGTTTAGATAATCTTATGTTGATCTTTCTGTGAACTTTCTACAGGAAATAATTTGGTGTGGTGGATAAAATAAAAGTTAAAATCATCTATAAACTGACTAGTTTGCACTGGATTACATGGTTCAGGGTGTGAGAGCAGGTTTTCTCTTGAAAGAGAGGGCTGGGAAATCTCAGTAATTTACCAACAAAACACAAATAAGCTTACATAAGGGGAAGTTCAGTGGTCTATCACCTGCTTTGCATGAAGAAAATTCCAGGCTAAATCTTTGGCACCAGGTACAGCTGGAAGAGTCATAGAATTATATAGTTGGAAGGGACCACGTATGTCATTTATCATTATCATTATTATTATTATTATTGAATTTATATACCACCCTATACCTGTAGGTCTCAGGGCAGTTCACAGAATAAAATCAGAACATAAAACCACAAAATACGTATTAAAAATAAAAACAGCAACAGCCCAATTTCACACACACCCCCCACACAGATTTTAAAAGGGCACAGGATGTCAATCAAATCAACCTTAGGCCTGGTTAAAAACGACCGTTCTTGCCTGGTGCCTAAAGGTGTATTATGAAGGCCCCAGATGAACTTCTCTGGGGAGAGCATTCTACAGACGAGGAGCCACTGCAGAAAAGGCCCGATGTGGGGCTTGAACTCACAGCCCTAAGATTAAGAGCCTCATGCTCTACCTACTGAGCTATGCCTGAAACCCTGGAGAGCCACTGCCACTCAGTTTAAACCATACTGAGCTATATGGATTAATGGCCTCATTCAGTTTAAGGCTACTTCTTATGTTTCTATGTATAGCAAGTAGTGTATTAGATCAGCATGAAAAAAACTATGTGTGCATGAAAATGACCATAAACATCTGTTCAACCTTTAAATAAGTATGGTACATATATGAGCTACATTAAGGATGCTTCCACACTAGTGCTTATTGTGGGGTAGGTCATCCTCATACATGCAAGTCTTTTGCAATATCCACATGACATCACTGTCCCCCAAATTACAGCCCATATATCCCGCCCTACATTTGATCCAGATTTACCAGGTTCAGGTTTCTGGGGAAATCCAGTAAGTTTTTTGTTTAAAAACATCCTGTTCCAATGCCTCATTTGCAACATCTCAATGACTCATTTCCAGTATTAAGCACCCAACTAGAAGCACCCGAACATAACTGTCCAGTTCTTGGAGCCATGTTCAAGAAACTTTTTAAAGAGTCTTAGTAGAAAGAGGGGGGCGGATACAGGGGAATGCTTCTGGGCTTTCTATCAGAGATGCAAAAGGTGACGGGAACTAGGATGAAAGATAGGGAGGGGGAAGTTGGTAGAAATTAGTCTGGAGAAGGTTTTGGGTCTAACAGGAGCTGAGGAAGGGGACTGGAGAAAGTTGCTTTTGGTGGCAAGGTGACTGTCAAGGAAAGAAGCAAAAATACAGAGGGGGTGGGATTTTCAGACTATTTGCAAGAGAGGAGTTGAAAGAAGGTGCCATGAGACGGACTCCCACAGTATTAGTAGAAATGAGAAGAGGTTTGAGACAGAGTGCCCTCAGGTAGGAAATTGGTCCTAATACCAGAACCACACAGAAGAAGAGGAGGAGTTTGGATTTGATATCCTGCTTTATCACTACCCTAAGGAGTCTCAAAGTGGCTAACAATCTCCTTTCCCTTCCTCCCCCACAACAAACACTCTGTGAGGTGAGTGAGGCTGAGAGACTTCAAAGAAGTGTGACTAGCCCAAGGTCACCCAGCAGCTGCATGTGGAGGAGCGAGACGCAAACCTGGTTCACCAGATTATGAGTCCACCGCTCTTAACCACCACACCATGCTGACTCTCTCTCACAGAAGTTTGTGAATTATTCTTTGCCAAGGCTGGACATTTTTTTAAAAATGAAAGCTGGAATTTGGGATTGTGCTAGATCCATGTTCCTTAATTATGGGCCACACAATACTTGACCAACTTCTTTATTTATAGTGTCTTCCCAATTGCTATTGATTTCTTTCAGGCAGTCCCTAGCCAAAATGTGTTCCACCTTAACATCATCAACCCTTGTTCTTTACCAGTGCTGATGCTTCTTAGCACCACACACAGTTGTGCTGCTTTTAAACTAGGCTTCCAAAGTGTTTTACTCTAACCTTGCAACATCAGTTGAGTAATAGGAGAAGTCCAGGACCACACCGGAGAAATTCACAATAAGAAGAGTAACGGTATGCCAGCATCAGTCCTTAAGAAGCTGGTTTAGCACTGGACTCACTTAGAATCATAGAATTGTAGAGTTGGGAGGAACCACAAGAGCCATCAAGTTAAACCTCCTGCAATGCAGGAATCTTTTGCCCAACAGAGGGCTTGAACCCACAACTCTAAGGTTAGGAGTCTTACGCTCTACCAACTGAGCTATCTCAGCATATGAGGAAGATCTGCAGTAGGGGCTCCATCCATGTGGTTCTGGGTTTCTCACATTACCTGAAAGTGTGGGGAGGATTAGTGTTGCAGCAACAACTGGAGTGCCAAGGTGATGCAGGAACCCACGCTAAATGGGCACCACACATTCATAGCCAAGCTGCAAAACTGCTCTTTCATCCTTTAAATTGATCATTGTGAGTTCTGTGGAGAGAAGGAGCCAGTTGTTTTTGCAATGTAAGCAGGTAATTAAAAAGTGTATCCCTTGCGTAAGACCTGGGAGTTTGGCCGTTATAACTGAAAAATATCACACCAAATATGGGGGGAACACGGCAAACTCAGATAGTCAAGGTATTTGGGTAATGTTGAGGTAGATTACGAGGGTTCTACTGTATGGTAAATAAGTCAATTACACGTTTGCAAAGAAAAGGAGGAAGAAACTGCAGGGAAGGGGGAGAGCTTCCCACCCGCACCCCCACTCTGGTGATCTGAATTTATGTTGAGAATTCTGTAGTGTTGCATATTTGCTCCACCTGGTGGATCTTGTGAAAAGTATCTTAATCCCTGTTAATGATAAGTGATCACATTTGAAGCTCAAGCATATTAGCCATTTGTATTAATAAGGGCACTGTAAAATGCATTTTTGTTTTCAGAAAAAGAGAAAACATTAGATAGTTTTGCTTGCCCACACTCGGTCATTGCATTAATCTTTATGAAAGCGTAGCATTTCCAACCAATTAATGATAACAGTTTACCCCCAGTCTCATCTAAAGATTAGCAATTAAATTGTTGGAATGTATGGCTTTTTGAGGTTATGCGTGATCATTTAAGGTTGCCTTCCCCGCTCCCTTGCAAGCAGACAATAATTAATGAGCTCTCCTGATAAGAAACAGCAATGCGGTCACAAGGATTGGTTGGTAGTGCAGAGGTGGTCTGAAAATCTGTGTCATTAGCCTACCTTGCAGACATTGTTTTACTCGCAATTCTGCAGGACCTGGTTATCCTTCGGTTTCCCTAATTTTTCTCCTACCGTTATTTCCCTGCTCCCGCTCCTAAATTATACATTGTTCCCCAACAGAAGGTGAAGTTTAGAAAACAGTATCTCCATATGCGAGGGATTTTGAGACCCCTTTTTTATTGTCTTTAAAAATGTCATTCACAGTCCTCATTAGCATTTATTGTTGCAAGTGTAGAAGCAGAAAATGTGAAATTGGTATGTCATGAATAGCTCCACAGAGCTCTGGAGCCCTGAAATGTTGCCTGCAGTGTGGCGTGGGGAAGACATTGAGAGCAAGCTGTCCAGATGGCTGCCAGCGCCGAGCAAAGCTGCAGGTTTTTGTCTCTGGTGCCGAGAGGAGGGAAAGTTCACTGGAGCATACGCTATCACCCCTTGCATTTTAACAAAACTAACTCGCTATCTGTCAAAACGGGGAGGTGGTGACACTGGAACAAAACAAAACAAAAGTTCTCAGTGGTAATGTTGCAATCTCCCATTAAAGGCTGAAAGAATGTCACAAATATCAAAATGTTTCTAAGAGGGAAAAGGGAATGTGCAATATTTATATAAAGGCAGAATTTCCTAATTAGACCTGATGATGCATCCTTACGTTGGTAGGTTTCCCCTGAAATGGGTATTCTGCATACAGGGAGGAAATGGATGAGGAAGCTTTGTTTTAATAGCACTTTAAGTCAAAATATAGGAGATTAAAGTCCCTTGGGGGCTCTGTTAGTATCCCAAACTTGATCTAGTTTTGAAGCAATGGATATTAGAATTTGCTGGCTATTGGAATGTATATTTTGTCAGACTTTACAATACTGCATACAATATTCTGTATAGTGGAAAGTAAAATTTGTGACCCATGGCCAACTCTGTAGCAGTAGTTCTTGCTGCTGTTAAGAGGCACAAGTTCCTTGGTATGCTTGATCGCTTTTAATTTTCAGACTGGAGTACAAACTTTATTGCATATCCTCTTTCAAAACGCAGCCCATTGTTGTTCTCATTTTACAGGTGGGAAACTGAGATGCCACCATAGGCTTCCCAGATAGTATAACTTTGGCCCACAGTGTATAATTGGGATGGTATTATTATTGCTCTTTTTCTTCCACAGGAAATGTTATGAGCACCTATGATGTGAGGCCCAAATGAATTTCTCTAAGTTCACAGTATTTTTGCATTTGGCTCATATTCCTGTTACCACTTGGTGTACCAGACTAATCTCCTGATCTGATAGCTCCTGCCTAGTTGAGTCTTTTATTAAACATGTGCGTTGATTTTAACTTAATCTCAGTTCTATAGTTTTAGGACTGTTTCTCACACATTACAATCAGCCAGCCCAGGATTGCCATCATGTCTACACTTGACAGAGCCAAATCCAGTTCTATCTTCATCTCTTGGGTCAAGACATTTTGCTGACTAAGACACAGCAGCAAGTACTACCCCCACCCTGGTTGAAGTGCATAGTCTTAGCAACTTATATGGGCCTCTGAGGCTGAAAATCCCACAGGTGCCTCTCTTCCTTGACAGGAAAATACAGCAACAATAAATTAAATAGTTTACAATGGGCTGACTTTCCAAAACAAATATCCCAAATCAGCTGCTTGAGGTTACTGTCTCATTTTACTTAATGACACTCAATGTCAGCCATGGTATCTGTTCACATGTTTACACACAAGTGTTTGTTGTATTCATATTTTACCTTTTTTTAGACATACAATTAAGACTGTTCATAGGCACACATCTAGAAATAAGGTTTTGTGAGTACACCCTGGATCTTATCCCAACATGCACTCATGAGTTGACAAACTAAATGCAACTTCTCTTTCACACAAACACACACACATTTCTCTAAAGTAAATGTGTAAACAGTTTCCCTATCTTCATTTCACTCAGCTATAGGATCTAAAATCCCATAGTAGCTATTTTAAGAAGCAGAGTAAGCCTTGCCAATAAAGAAGTGTGTAGGGAAAACTCTTGGCATTATCTGGTGTGTATTTTTTTTTTAATGTGCACATTCAAAGCTGAAATCATGTGTCACTAGTATTCTAGCAATGTTTCTGAGGAAAGATAGGGTTGTTGTTGTTTTTTTAAAAAAGGTTTAGTGTGGTTATTGTGTCATGGCAGTGCTAAAAAGAAAAATCAATTATTTGTGTGGCTGATCTCTGTTGGAACATTGCTGCATCCAGATGCAGTATTTTAATACAAGTCCTTGCACTAAGAGAACACAGATTTCTCTTTTGTAAAAAAACCAAACCAAACAAAAAACCCCCAAAACTGTGACATGTAAATTTAATTCTCATCTTACTGTTTCGGATTATTATTATTTTAAGCGCAAGGAAAGTGACATAAATGTATTAGAGAAATACTGTAGGGCAGCACAACTGCCAGCTGTATGAAATTAATACATGTATTCATGTGGTAGTGTATTTACTGTACATCACGTTGACAGTCTATTGAATAAAGTTAGGAAGGCATCCAAATAGAATCTCCCCACAAAAAACTCAACAGCTCATGTATTAGGTGGGTTTGCCTTGTCAGTAAGATTCCTTGTGAAAACACTAACGGCTTCCAGCTGGGTGGAAAATCAAATCTTTGGGGTCTGACAAACTTAGCAGATCAGAATTTGAAAGCCCGGCTAATGCTCTATTTTTACTTGCCGTTCACCCATAAAAGATTATTTTTCAATATGTCAGCCTCATTTGGTGGCCGGTGGCCTAAGATTGAAAGTGGAAAAACAAGTGAGGAAATCTGGACATTATTGAGTTTGCCCTTTCTAACTGGTATGCCACTTTGTGGAATAGCCTTGCCTGGAGATGAGGGGGTGTCCGAATGACCATTCATCAATGCTCGTTGCCTGATCATTGAGTGCCTTCTCATTCAGTTTATCAAGCCTTGCACATAAAAAGTCAGAATAAGCATTATTCAGCTTTGTTAACGCCAAGTAGGAGTAAAATGCTCCATTTGAACCCATTTTGCCCTTGGTTTTTCACTTTGTTAATGCAGTCCTGCTTAAATGAGTGCCTTTATTGGGTCAGTTAGAATATCTGAAACTATTAATTGTCCTGAACTGAATAGCTGGTGGCAGGCCAGAACAGATGGGGTAGAAAACTATTTGGTTGGGTGTATTGCTTTCAATTAGGATCAATGAGGTTTCAATGCCTTTGAATTAACTCACTTAATACCGACTGTGTGAAGTCACAGTGTATCACAACAGTCTGCTAGGAAGGGAGAGGGGAAGTTGCAGAGGCCTGCAGAAAAGCTTTGAGTCAATTTCTTCCTCCGCTGCTAACAAAGAGCTTTCATTAGCTGCATAGGCAGTTGAGAGGACTTTAGTCCCTGTTGCTAAGTCAGGTGTAAGCAAGAGAAAAATGCCTGCTTCAGAGCTGGAGACTGCTATCCTGGACCTGCACACTGTTTATTATGCTTGCATGTCCCATTAATTTCACTGCACATGATTGCGCATAGGGTTACAGGCCTAATGCTCTGGCGTATGAGAACATTTCCCCCCTATGGGTAATGTGATGGAATAACAACTATCTAAAGTCCAAAATAAATCTAATTTTGCAAATGGATATTTTTTGGGGGGTAGGGTGGAGGCCTGGAGACAGCCTTGGCTGTGGGGAGTCATATGGGATCATTTGACTTTATTTTGTAAGCAGTTTGACGATCTGCAGGATAATTCACTGGCTAAATATACACAAGATAATAACCTTTTATAAGATAACCTCAAGCCTGTTGTGTTGTCTCTGGCATATAATCCTTGTATGATGCAATGTTCTTTTGCATGTGAAAATACTTCTTTTGCTGCAGTCTTTTATACTGATGTTTTTATCTGCTATGTGCAACCAATAGAGAATGGTAATTTTTTTTTAAAGTAAAGAATTGTTGACATTGATTGTCCATCACTGTTACACGTTTTGGCCTCACTTTATTTTATTTTTTAAAAATGAAATAACTAAGTGGTACAAAAATTGTTACAGTAATCCTTAAGTGGCTGCATTAAAAAAATCTCCAGTAATATTTATTTGAGGAGGACTGCCAAATGGGTTGCTGCTTGCCTCAGAGTATTAAATAATGAGAGGGGGGAAATGATTCCTGCAGCTGGCTGCTTGAGAAAATGCTGAAGTAGTCTCAGATGCACTGGCATTCTGCTAGGGCCCCTTCCATAAGTAGTCTTCTAGGTGAGAATCTCCAGGGATACAGTTTTTGTTGACGTGGATCAATTTAAATGGCAATTACTGTAGTCAGATAACAGCTTAAAAAGCCCTTTTACACATAGAAAAGATGCATA
This sequence comes from Podarcis melisellensis, assembly GCF_964234715.1. Taxonomy (NCBI): domain Eukaryota; kingdom Metazoa; phylum Chordata; class Lepidosauria; order Squamata; family Lacertidae; genus Podarcis; species Podarcis melisellensis. The sequence goes on from NC_138539.1 coordinate 26,231,150, forward strand.
ATCAGATGGCATATGGTAGTGTTCAATTTTCTGAGCCATAGCTTGAGGATTTACAATGTACTGATATTAAGACCCACTTTTAAAACTGAATATTGTACCATTTTATTGAGATATGTTGCTCTTTAGATTTATTATCCCCCCCTCCATTTCTACAGCTGCTTCTCTGCTTGTACATTGATGAAAGGTTGCTTTTCCAACAGTGGAAATGCCCCCTCCCTTTCATGTGAAGCATAGCTGTTTGTGTGTGTGTGTGTGTGTGTTTTAAATAATAAATAACGAAGTCGTGGTCTCTCTTAAACAGTATATTGAATAAATATTTCCAAAATCTATTCTTTCCTTTTTGTCTTCTAAAGTTAGCTGCCAGCAATTGTAACACCTTCTGCTTTATAAGACTTGCTTTATCTCCTAGATTCATCAACAATGTATTATATGAATCCTGGCTACGCTAGACATCTGACCAAGATGAGCACAGCATTGCCCTCTAAATAGATGCCATTATGTTATTAGGGCTGGCACGAAGGAACCACTGTGTGTTTTTCCTTCCTTCCCCTTAAAAAATAAAATAAGGCAACCTTGAAATGCAACAATAGTTGCATGACAATTTAGCGTGTGCTTTTATACCCAGACACTATAGTTGTTAGGTTGGCAGTTTATTCAACGTAAACGACTTTGCTTCTAAATGCAAATTGTGCCCTGAAAACAATTTTTTATTAGATGAGGACTGAACATTTTTATGATTTGAGTGCCCTGAAGAGGAGGAGAGAATGAACACAAAACATATAGAGGAGACGTAAAAGAAGGTAATAAGATCTAAAACGATTCCTCAAACATAGAAACGTTGAAGAATTCTTCATCTCCTTCCCAGCCCCCAGTAGATTTACAGTGCCATTGAACGTTTGAACAGGGAGGCTCAGAAAAAGAGGAAGAAAACCCTCATAAAGCTGTGAAAATGTTTGTCTCTTGTTTTGGATCAAAATATGTTTTTCTTGGGGGGCGGGCAGGCTTTAGAATACAGTTGCTTTTCCTGGAATTTTCTGTAAGCCTAAATGTGTTGCAGAAGGGATGTGACTCAGGCATATGCTTCTCCTATGAGGCAAAGGATGTTTTACAAAGGACTGAAGAGGGACTGCTGAGAGGAAAATAGCCAGCTTTAGATAAAGCACTGTAACAAAGACTTGTAGTTTTATGTATCATGGTGTCCATTAAAGCTTAATAGGGAAGAGTGCATTGAACCTAGCCAGGCATATGTTATTCATGTGAAGGATAAACATTTAAGGGGAGTGCAGAAACCTGGAGGACGTGATTGTTTAGCTTTTGAAAAAAGCTTTGCAGGGAAGATTTTGTTTTCATCCCCCATGGATCACCATGCAAGGTAAAGGAAGAGTAAGCGGCAAATGTTTGGAGCGTATCAATGCTGGAATCCCAGGGGGGTTAAAAGCATTGTAGTAAAATGAAAGTGGACTGCCTCTAAGTGTGTTCTATTTTATACATGCCACTGAGAAGCTGACAAAAGGAATGATTTTGATACTCTGTTCGCTGTGATAAAATGACACATTGATGGCAAAATTCTCTCCACACACACCCCCACTTCTCCTTTAAAAACACGCACACAAAACAAAGCCCAAACTTCTGTGCTCGCACACATTGTGTACTTTAAACCGTAGAAGCAATCTCAAGATTTTTCCCCCGCACCCCCCAAATCCACTGGAGCTGAAATTTATAGCTGTTAATTGGGAGGGGGGGGAGGAGGAAGCGCTGGTTTTAATAGACGCTTTCTGTGAGAGAAAGGGTTAACTTTTAAAGAGGGAGAAAATGAATAATTCAGTGTTCGGTGCTTTATCACTCTGCATTTTACTGTCTATTCTTTTGGTCCTCTGGAACTTGCTGTGAAAGGTACAGTACAGGGAGTCAGCTGAGGGGGTTGCGATAATTTGCACACACATCGCTGTCATTGTTCTGCCTGAAGAGACGGAGCTGGGTTCAAGGCCACATGTGCTCCTGTCATCATTCACATTTCTGCTCCAAGTGCAACCCAGAGTGTCAGCTCTCCATCTGTCTTTGCCTGGCAAATGCAGGCGCCCAGCATCCTGCCTCCAGCTACACTGCCACAGCCAGTTAGGATGGCCCTCCTTGCGTCTCTCTGCTCATTCCAGAACAGGAGGCGCTGAGTCCCAAATAAGCCTGCTTTGGGGAGAGAGCCTTTTTGCAGTGGGTCTGTTTTATTCAAGATGCCTGGTGAGTGATTCTCTCTCTCCTCTCCCCTCTCTCTCTCTCCCCACACCCCCCTTTCTCCTTGACGGAAATGAGAAAGCTCACAGTCATTTTATAGTTGGATTTTCTCTGATAGCAGGAAGAATGCATAAAGGCTGGCATTTGGGAAGAGCGGTTGTAGAGGCTAATTCTAGCATGTGCGCGGAGAGAGCTGTGTATATATGTATGTGTGTGTGTGTGTGTGTGTGTGTTAAACTACTCGGTGCGTAATACATTGCAATTCTGAATACGAAATGAAGAAGAGGCAGTAGCAAATCTGCCTGCCTGTGGGTTGCGTGTTTCTCAGAGGGTAGGGAGAGAAATATATAGCTTCCATCTATCTCTTATGATTGAGCTGTACTCCTGTATCTGGAAACCTGAAGATTTATCGGGAGAGATGACTTGTGTGATCATGGAGAGAGCACTGAAAATGATCTCTTTGAAAAGCTGATTATGCTAGAGGAATGAAGTGAGAGGGAATACAACAAATTATTTCAGACTTCGCACTTAAATCCGCAGCATTTAGCTGCCAGCAGCTGAATATTTGAACTGTGTTTCTCCCTTAAATCTTACGTATTTCTGCTGAATGGGTGAAACTGTTGTGGGAGTGGAAATTTTTAGCATGTCAGTTTCCTCCTGAAAATATTATCCTTGGATCTTGACCTCTTGCTTAATTGATAAATGGCTCTGCCAGTGGAAATATTTCTTCTGTGTAGGATAAATTATGTGAAGGGCTTTCTCGAGGGTGTTTTGGGGGAGGATGTGTGATTTGTGTGTGTGTGTATATGTGTGTTTGAGAGAGAGAGGATCTTTTATAAACTAAGAAAGAATGGATTATTTGGGTGGAAAGGATTTTTGTTTTTTTAGATTATAGGTATAGTTAAAGCAACCTAGGGGAAATAAATTGATTTTTATTTTATTTTATTTTTTTAAAAATAGCAAGCTTTAAGTGATCTGCAGTTCTTTTGGATAGGAAAAAGAAAAAGGGACAGCCTTTGCTAAAGTGTGTGTACCCATCACAGATGGTGTTTTGAAACCGTATCTGCCAGTTTTCTGTGACCACAGTTGTATGTAGGTATTGCCAGTTGTTTGGAGAATGTTTTTCCTTTAGGATGTGTCTGCACGGTTATATTCCTTCGCTGGTGCGTTTCTTGTCACAATTGCAATCCTAGAATCAACAAAGTGAGGCTCTGTTTGCTCAGAGCACAAGGCAAAGAGGATTTGTATGGCTGGAATATGGGGAAATTAATTTGCATAGATGACAACGGGAGGACTAGGAAAAGCCAATTTTAACCCTTCGGTTGTAAATGGGAATTAGCATATCTTGTATTCTGAAGGATGTAGTCCTCATTAGGAACATAGCCGGGAGTGTCGTGATTCTTCGGTGTGAAGAGCTGCATTGTTTTGTACAACAGAAGTATCTTAAATCTAGGCATGTGAGCATGTGCATATGGGAAATGGTTGCTTACTGTTTAATTTCTGTAACCTTTGCATGCACTGGGTCTTGGGGATGGATCATCTTGCAACTTTTAAGCTGTCGTGGAGGGTCTGGAGCAGGCGATTTTGAAAACTCATTATTATGCCTCTGGTCTCAAATTACTTAATCTACCTGCTGGTTAAATTGTCATGCATCTTTAATAAAAAAACGGGGTGCTGGCTACACGTGCGCCAATGTACACTTATCAATGCTGTCAAACTTAATAATTACATAAATTTTTAATTGCCATCCAGTTCTTAAAGTGGCAGAGAAATGGAGTGTAGAGCCCAGTGGTAGGTCTCTCTCTCTCTCTCTCTCTCTCTCTCTCTCTCTCTCTCTCTCTCTCTCTCTCTCTCTCTCTTTTCTTCTCTCCCTTTCACTTCCCTCTCTCTCTTTTAATGTCAGCTCTGAGTGTTAGAAAACCTTGCACTTGGATACAGAGAATACACTAACAGCTGTGACTGGGAGCATGTGCCAGAATGGAGATACTTGAGCAGATCTGACACTTGGCTATTTTTGACACCCATCTGTACTTCTCTCCCCCCCCCCCCTTCTTTTAGGATGCACTGCCTCTCAATCTGTTCACAGCATATTTCATCCTTTTATTATTGTGTTGTTGGTATCCCCGCCCCCCCCAAAATGGGCATTATTAGCCATCTGGGAGAGATTTTGTATTTTAAAAATAAGCATATTATTTTCAGGAGATTAAAAGGATGCGTATTTTTTTTAATGTAATCTGATATTACGCCGTTGCAGTTTTGTGGGTGTGCACATGCACTGACTTTTGAGAAGCATCCTTTGAGGCAATTCAGACACTCGGGATTCTTGCATTTCTGGAAATACGTTGCGTTAAATGTCCTCTTCTCTGGCTTTGTGAGCAGCGAGTGCAGCCATAGCATTTTCCTAAGGTATCACTTCAAACCTGCCAGTGAATGCTATTGAGTGTGATTGGCTATGAAGATTTGCTATATCTTGGAAGCCTATGCCTGGGCTGCTGCTGCTGCTTCTGCTAAGAAATAGGAGTGGCGTAGATGTCTTAAAATTCATTTAGATATGTGGAAGGGAGCGTTATGACGTGCTTTGCAGCCAGAGATTTTCCTGAGCCTTGTGTAGCTTAGTTTTCACTGTTAGGGAAAAATCTGTTTCTGGGCTGCACCATAACACAGTGATGGTTGGAGCACATGGCAGACAATATATCAAAGAGAAAAATCCCAGCCTGGTCTTCTCCCTGATATGCTAGTCTTCTATATGCGTGGAATTATTATTTTTCTCTTCACATGAGAGTGTTATGCCCTAACTGCAATCTGAAGTGGTGCAGCCCAGACATAGGTTTTCCATTGTAGTAAGAACTAAGCCATAAATTATGGCAAATACATTAGTTTAAAATGTATCTAAAAACACGCATCTTTAAGGCTGCGATCCTGTGCCGACTTACCTAGAGGAAATCCCATCAAACAACTAAATTCTGCTTAGAGTAGACCCATTGAAATGAATGAGCCTAGTTTAGTTGTGTCTGTTGTTTTTAATGAGGCTGTTCAGAGTACTGTATGACTAACATTGAATACAGGCCAGTAGTGCTTACTTATGAGTAGACCTGCCTAGGATTTTGCAGTATGCAAGCTATATGGTGCTGTTCATACTCTAATAAAGCGCGCGCACGTACACACAAAATGCCAGCAGCAGTTAATTTCTCTTGTGTGTATTTGTTCTAAAATGTGGTGTGTGTGTTTTTTTTAAGTTACAAGCCTACCAGTCATTTTATCGTACTTTCAAAGAGCAGATGTTGGCCTACAAAATGCTTTATTATTGCCCGTGGCAATATTCAGGATGGTTGCCTTAAAAGGACAACCACTGATCACAGTCATTGTAGCCTAGAAATAATGCTGTTCTTTCAGAAGATGGCCAGTATTAGGTCAGACCACCCCTTCTTTACTTCTGCTCTCCAGATGTGGCTGCAACTTTTTAAGTTCATGTTTCTAGGGGGAGGAAAAAAAAGGTTTGTTTTCAGAATCTGGTTTTACTTAAGACATCTCCATCCTGGAGTGCATTTCATAAATTGCCCACATATTTTTCTTAGCAGAGAACTTAACTGGCTATAATTTTTAACACATGGCCACATCATGTGATATTTTCAAAACATTTGCACACAGCTTTAAGAAGGGGTCCCAGCAGAAATGATCCATCATCTCACAGCCGGCCCATTTTTAACAGTGTATCTGCATTTTCCATTTAGCAGAGCAATATATTATTAGCTTACATTTTGGGTAGTAAAACATTGCATTGCTGATTGTAAAACATGGACTTTATTATCTGCTGAAAATTGATTTGGCATTTATAGCCACTGTGTACTAGAGAGGGCTTTCTGGTTTTAACATTAGTGCAAGCAAGTGATGATATGTTTAAAGAAATGGGAACACAATTGCCACAGAGGTTCAATTGTTAGTGTCTCAGCAACATAACCTTGGGATGATCCACCTGTTTGGGAGGCGGTTGTTTGTTTTAGTTTATGTATGTATATAAAGACTATTATACAGCAAACAGCCTTAAACACCATTAACTTGACTCAGTTCAGTTTTAACTTGCCGTTGCTATGCTTTTACTTCAAGACAGCTCAGTGCTTTACAAAACAGGTTTTCTGCCAATTGTGGAAAGTATGTCTGGAAATATTTAAAGGCCTGCAACAGCTAACACTGCACCACTGTTTTGGTCATCATACTTAATGCCTTATTCTAAGAGAGCAGTTCTGATAGTGCATAAAAGTTCCGACAAATGCCTTTGGCCTCATAGATCCCAGGAAAAATGTATTGGATGTTGGAGAAATCAGTCTAAATATTTTTCAAGGAGAAATCAGTCTAAATATTTTTCAAGCTGTGTTTCTGTCACCTTTCATGCTAGACATCCAATCTTTTCTGAGGGTTTGGTGCAATGGGGGGCAGGAAACATAAACTTCATGTTTGTAGTGTGCCCAGTACGTTCTAAGTTAGTGCCATTATTTCAAGAACGACAGTATGAAGTCTTCCTTAATAAAGGACACATCCCAGCACCATGCAGTTTAACTTACTGATATGGAACCTAAATGTGTGTGTGTGTTTGTGTGTGTGTGTGTGTGTGTGTGTAATTTCTTTATTTATTAAATTTACAGCACGTTAAGATCAAGCAGGTGCCTTCACTGTACTCTCTTTGACTTCTGCTGAAAACATTAGCGTTTTGAAAAGCGTACCACAGGTGCTTAGAAAGTTGAGGTAATTTTAATCTGTTTCAGTATTTTAACTTTTGTATGTTTTAAAATAGGGTTGCAATTTTTTCTTGATTTTCTTGTTTTATTTTTTTATAAACCGCTTTGAGGGTTTAGGGTGGGGGTTTTTTTGCAATCAAGGTAAAGGTAAAGGTACCCCTGCCCGTACGGGCCAGTCTTGACAGACTCTGGGGTTGTGCGCCCATCTCACTTAAGAGGCCAGGGGCCAGCGCTGTCCGGAGACACTTCCGGGTCACATGGCCAGTGTGACATCGCTGCTCTGGCGAGCCAGAGCCGCACACGGAAACGCCGTTTACCTTCCCGCTGGTAAGCGGTCCCTATTTATCTACTTGCACCCGGAGGTGCTTTCGAACTGCTAGGTTGGCAGGCGCTGGGACCGAGCAGCAGGAGCGCACCCCGCCGCAGGGATTCGAACCGCCGACCTTTCGATCGGCAAGTCCTAGGCGCTGAGGCTTTAACCCACAGCGCCACCTGCGTCCCCCTTTTGCAATCAAGTGGTGCATTAATTAATAAATAAATAAACAAACCGATACGCTCCCACAACCCAACAATATCTAGTGCAGAATCTTTGTTGCCTGGACCGCAACTCCCATCAGCCCTTGCCAGTGGTCAGGGATAATGGGAGTTGCAGTCCATCAACATCTGGGACACCCCTCCCAAGAATTCTAAAGTTGTGGGGGAGGGGCTGGCAGGCAAAGGTGCAGTTCCGACATGAACCATTGATGGGAGTATATGTTTCCCTCCAGAGCAGCCTTTCCCTGCTAAATAATAACATGAATCATTCCCAAAATATAATATTGATTGTCCTTGAACCTTCTCGCCACACTTGCCATCCTCTGCTGCCACAACAGTGTGGCACACCACACTTTTTGAGAAGCACTAGCTTAGCTGGTTTTGAAGGGAAGTTAGACAAGTTCGTGTAGGATAAGACTCTGAATGGCTAGTCATTATGGCCACATACTATCTTAGGGATTGGTGACACCATGCTTCTGAATGCTAGTTGCTGGGTAACAACAGTGAAGGAGGACTATTGTCCTCATGTCCTGCTTGTGGACTTTCCAACAGCATCTTGTTGGTCATGGTGGAAAACAGGATGCTGAACCAGATGGGGCTTTGGTCTGATCCAGAAGGCATCTTCTTATGTTCTTAGGCACGCATGTCAGTCTTTCATGCTGCACTGAGATAAGTTGTATTTCTATTTATTCAAAATCGTAGTACTTAAGTTTGAAACTCCCTTGTTTTTGCAGGTGTGTGGTCTTTGATTTATTCTGAATTGGGGTGCAGCCCCCTCTTTGGGTATTTATTGTTGTGTTCATTTTTGATGCTGGTTTTAACGATTTACCATGTGAAGGTGCCCTGTGCTCCAGATTGGCAGAAGGATGGGGTACCTAAACATTTACAGTGGTACCTCCGATTACGTACTTAATTCATTCCGGAGTTCCATTCTTAACCTGAAACTGTTCTTAACCCGAGACACCACTTTAGCTAATGGAGCCTCCCGCTGCCACCGCTGGGTGATTCCTGTTCTCATCCTGAAGCAAAGTTCTTAACCCGAGGTACTATTTCTGGGTTAGCGGAGTCTGTAACCTGAAGCATCTGTAACCTGAAGTGTATGTAACGCGAGGTACCACTGTAATAAATAAATGTGCATTTTACAAATACATTACAGTGAGGGCCAGTGTACACGTCGGTGCCTGCAAAAGGCCTCAGCAAACATCCCCTCAGAATGTTTGCTCTTCCTGCTCAGTTCCTGTTTGCATGGTCTTGGACTCTCCTACACTGAATATGCCTCCTTAAACATAGCTACATTTCACTGGATGGCAGATGTAGAAAGAGCTTCTCTTTGTAAGCCCTCCACACGGTTTTTGATAACCAGCAGAATTGGTGAAATCTCTCCTTTGAAGAACACTTTGTTTTTAGCGGGTGTTGGGAATGTAGAAAATATGTCCATGGTAGTGTGTCTTGCCGAATGCAAGGTGGTTCCTTTGTTAAGGATTCAGAAGCAATCAAAACACAAGTGAGTGAGAAGAAGATTTAATTCCTAAATAGCAAGCTCTCTCTCTCTCTCTCTCTCTATATATATATATATATGTGTGTGTGTGTGTGTGTGTGTGTATACACATACATACACATACATACACATACACCAGGACATGCACTTCTGTCTGCCACTTAGAAGCTCCCAAGAAGTGGTGAAGTGACTCCCCCAGGTAGCCTAGATTGCATGGCCCTGCAGTCTGTGCACGAGCTTCGGAGTCACCCTCTCCAAAGCAGCCCCACCCTTCAATAACAATTTCCAACATTAAAAAGGGTTCCCAGCACTAATCTCTCAGACTGATTAAGGCAGCTGTGTGTGGAGCTTCACCTTCTCCCAACTGATTAGGACATCAGAGAAGGTTCTCACACCTTCAAAAACTTAACAGCTGCCGGGGAGGAGGAAGGAACAGAGGCAGGAAGGGTAACCATGTTAGAATCACTGTCTCCTCAATTGGTCTTCTGTTTGGGTTTTCCCATACATGGTGTATCTTTGATAGTACTATTTGGACATGGAAGTCATCAACATGTTGAGGCCATCAAATGTCGCACATGCGTATACAAAACCTGCTCACCGTTTGCTCCAAGAAGGGGTAGCATTACTTTAACATCTTTACACTATATCCTTTTTACCTCTTTTAGACTCCTCTCTCATACGAGCATGCAAATTACTACAAGGTGGACTTGATTAAATTAATTTAAACCACGTGTCTTCATCATGCCTCTGTTGGCTTGTGGCCATACCTGTAATGTTTAATTCCCAGATTTTGACATTTAGGAATCTAAGCAGATCAATTTGTCCTTACCTGAAAGCAACCTGGCAAGAAAGTAAGGGATGCGTGGGGGCTACTCTTCCATCAGATGTGTATCGTTGTGCTGCTATTCATGCTCAACTGCTTTCCTTTGGGCCAAGGACAATAGGCTTTTGCTTGAAACCGTCTTACATCTGGGAGAATTAAAAGAGCTTATGTTTTGTAAACTAGATGACACGTGGAAAATGTAAAAAAGTAAGAATGTACAAAGGTCACCCTACTAGGAAATTCACCTGTGCATGTCTTGTTATGGCAATTGGGACCTGTGGATGAGCACTAGCTTTGCTCAGGAATCCTCTACTGGATAGTGCCCAAAGTTCATGTCTCAAGCTTTTTCTGTGCTTCCAAGCTATCGACTCTAAAGTCTTTGGTACCTGGCTTGAATGCATTTATGTAGCAGCCCTATAACTTTCATGCATGACAAATAATGGATCATGAGTGGCACATGCATTTTGGCCTATACCTTTTCCCTTGGCTTGGTTTGTCATCTCCCCCCTCCATGATTAAGGTTTTTCCATTTTTCATAGTAATAAAATCACCTAATTTTTATAATATGGCATGGTTTGCAAGTTCTAATATACTGAGATTTCTCATTTATTTCTGTATTGTGGATTTTTATTTTATCCCTTTTTTCTTTTTCTTTTTTACTTCCAAGTGCTGACAAGTTGCTTGGCACTTGCAACATGCATTTGATTTAACACTCCCGGCTAGAGATATTACTATGCATTTAGTTATGAATGCTCATTTGATTTTTCTTCCTCCTCCTTCATTTTGCTTGCTTACCACTTTGGCTGTGTAGTTAGACTGCTTAGCCATTCATAACATTTGAAATGTAGGGTTGAACTTAAAGTGCACTCTGTGCATGTTCTTCTTGCTAATGTCACTGAGAGGCCCGTATTCTGTATCCAGTACAGGCCACTGGAAACATACAAGTTGGGCATTTGGCTAGTTTATTTCTCTCCTGCTTGTCATTGCAAAAATCAATTCTAGTGTGGGTAGCACTAGATATACAGCAAATGACAACATAAATATCAACATAAAACAGCAGATAAATTACAACCTAAAAATACCTGATCTGACATTATGCCTCCCACCAAGGCCTGTGCAAATAACCTAGTCTTTACTTGGTACTGGCATGATATAATAGCCATGCCCATTCATTCCATTTCTGTCCCAGGAATGAACGATAAAGCCTTTTTTCTAGACTATGTCACTATTGCACATGTTTACATGCATGAAATATGCATGAAAAAATACATATTTAAACATGTATTGCTAAACATACTTTCTCCCAGTGTGCACATATTGTATAGATTTAATGTATTTATTTATGATATTTCTAGCCACCCTTCACCATATGGTCCCAGGGCAGGAATACAAACATCCTTGAAAATGGTACAAGTCAATAAAACTGAAATCACACAATGTTAAAGCAAATAGCCAATAAAACTGTCAAAATCAAACTCTTTCAGAGCAGGCAACCATCAGTATCTTCTGAATGGCTCGTTAAAACCTCTACCTCTTGACAAGGGCCTGGGCAAAGAGGTGTGTCTTCACTTGCCAGCAGAAAGGCAGAAAACTCTGTCAGTTCCTGACGCAGGCCAGTGGGGAGGTGGTTTTGACCTGAGAACTGCTTCAGAACTGTGGGCGATTAAGGGCTCGTTCACATCTCCACTTGTCCTGTGCCTGGAAAGCAGTTTTCTCCTTGTCCTGTGCTTTCTAGGCATGCGTCCCAGCAGTTTTCCGTTCTCACCACTGCTCCCCCAGGGAAAACTGGCTTTTTAGTGCTGAATTGGGACATGCACCAATCCATGGGAAACCTGATGGGCGTTTGCTCTGATTCAGCAACAAAGATCTGATTTCCCCAAGGGAAAGCCCATGGGACAAGCAGACTGGATGAGCTCAAAGTTCTGTAATCTGAGAGGTGTGAATCACGCCAGTTCATGTCCAAACTCACTGAAAGCTAATTGCTCAGCCAATTCCGTCTTCGCTCAGAATGGTTACTTGAGAAGACCATTGCTAAGGCCAGGAGTGGGTAGTTTTTAGGTAGGCACTCACCAAACCCCCTTTCCCCTGAGAAATGCTATGGTCTCATCAAAACACGAAGACCCTAAGAAGAGCCATGCTAGATGAAGCCAAAGGCCTGTTCAATCCAGTTTCCCACAGAGGCCTAACTGACAAAAAACACCTTGAAAGTTTATAATTGGTATTTGGCATACATTTCTGTAGCCCCAGATTCATAGATGCCACAGGCCCTAGAGCAGGCATAGGCAAACTCCTGCCCTCCAGCTGTTTGGGGACTACAGTTCCCATCATCCCTGACCACTGGTCCTGTTAGCTAGGGATGATGGGAATTTTAGTCCTAAGCATCTGGAGGGCCGGAGTTTGCCTGTGCCTGGCTTGCTGGAATATGCTGCTGCTTTCTTGTCCACCGCTGCTCCATTTGTGCAGTGGAGATGGGAGAGAGATTTGGTTACAAGCCAGCTATAAAGCTGCTATTCATTATTATTTTTTACTGAGCTATAAGCAAATAATCTTCTAACAATATCTGTCCTCCTGCCCCATCATAACAATAACAACCTCATTTCCATCAGTATTTACATTATCTATATAGGTCAAGGTCACTCATCTTCAGTTCTCTCTCTCTCTCTTCCTCTCCATTCAACAGCATAATAGGCATTGGTGGAGCATATTTTTTAGAACAAAAACGTCAATACATACATCAAAAAAGGAACACACACACATGGAAAAAGCAACAGGTAATCAGCATCAAAGGGTGGGCTGTTGTTTTTCCCAGGTAAAACATCTCACTGATAGCATTATTCTACCCCTGTCACTTTCCCCCTCTGCCTGGTGACTTTCTTCAGTCATCTGCAGTTACATGCTTAGCTGACATCTAGTTGTGCACCTGCTGTCATGTGGTCGCACTCTGAGCAAATTGCTAGCATTTCTGGAGAAGGGGTTTTCGCACAGACATTCTTGGCAATCATCAGCCATGTAGCCTTGGGTTGTGTGTGTGTGTGTGTCCGTATTCACACATAATTTTTTAGGCAACTTTTCCACTATATAGCTCTTATGCTGACTTTATTCTTTAAAACTATGAAACAGTAACACCAATAATTTAAAACTGGCAACAGAGAGCAGAAAGTAAATCCAGCACACTCTTGATTTCTTCTGGCACAATTCTTATCGCCATCCTGTCTAAAATTTTACCTAAAATTCTAAAGTACTGAGACTCAGCCCTGGTGATAACAAACTGCCTGGGACTATTAATATACTTGTATATATATTTTTCCTACTGATTTGCTACAAAAGCAAAGGACAAAGGCATTTGCATCTGTTTCAGAGCCCCTCCCCGAACTCCACTGTTGCTATCTATACACGTTGTTTTTCTTCATCTCTGCATCTGCCCAAACATGCTAGGCTACTATTTTTATTTATTTATTAAATTTGTATACCACCACCACCCCATCTGTAGATCTCAGGGCACTTCGCAACATAAAATGGCAATATAAAAAGAACACAAAATACATAAGCTGTACTCCTGGACCCACCAGAAACCACTGGGCTGTGCCTGCAAGCTCTGCTGCATGACTCTTGAGAACTCTGTTGTGAACGGGGATGTTATGAGTTCAACCATCAGCAAACACACGGCCCTTTCTAGTTAAAAGCACCTTAAATAGTAGCAGCCAGTAGAGTCAGGATGCAACAGTGGGATCAAGTTTGCTTTCTTTGCCCAAGAACCACTAGAAGCCAGTCATTCTCGCTGATTTTATACCAGCTGTATACAGTATAGGATGCTGTTAATTGTCCTTATATGTGACATCTAGCCCAACATTGTCTACCCCAGGGTAGCCAACAAGTTGCTATGTGGATGCATGCTGGACTACAACTCACATCACCCCTGAGCATTAGTTAGGTTTGAGTCTTAGACCAACATCAGAAAGCACCATGCCTGCTCTCCTCAGCCTACTCTGTTTGGCAGTGGCTCTCCAGGGGCTCAGGCAGCAATTCCTTCCCATCATCTGCTTCCAAATCCCTTCGGCTGGAAGTGCCAGGGATTTAATATTCTTCTGCATGATAAACAGTCTCTGGACTCCCCAAGATTTTCCCCTCCACACACACACACACACACACACACACACACACACACACACACACACAGTGCAACATAGGAACTAATTTCGGAAGTTGATAAGGCAAGGGTGCTGGTAGCGAGACACTTGTCTTCCAGTAGAAGGAGAGAGGGGAGAAATTGTGGTTAGTGAGCCAGACACAATTTTAACATTCTCTGAGATGCAGATGTGGTCTAGGTATTCCAATGCACAAAAACAAATGTGCACACCTCTCAGGTGTTTCAGCCATGAAGGAGCAACACAAGACCTGCCCGCATTATCTCTTGGCTAGTGTCTGCTTCTCTGTGTTCTAATGCATCTTATATAGCACATAGTCTTTTCCATAGGGGATCCTCACGCAATTAAGACTCCTAATCTAAAAGCACCCCACCCCTTGAGGCCTTTTCTGCTTGTCTTGCCACATTGTGCTGAGAAGCCAAAAGAGAGCTTCTGTCTTATCTGGATTCAGTTTCAGTTTGGTGACCTTTATTCAGTCCATAACCGTTTGTTAGCTCAGGGCATGAATTATTTCTTTTGCCTGCGTAACTCCAAATAGTCGAGCAAAAAGGCAGAGGGCCTTCTCGGTAGTGGCGCCCTCCCTGTGGAATGCCCTCCCACCAGATGTCAAAGAGAACAACAACTACCAGACTTTTAGAAGACATCTGAAGGCGGCCCTGTTTAGGGAGGCTTTTAATGTTTGATGTAGTACAGTACTTTAATATTTTTTTTGGAAGCCACCCAGAGTGGCTGGGGAAGCCCAGCCAGATGGGCAGAGTATAAATAATTTATTATTATTATTATTATTATTATTATTATTATTATTATTATTATTATTGAATAGATGGTGACATTGGATGAATTCCTGCACTTGTGATTTAAGGAACTGTTATAAATGTTACTATACACACACACACACACACACACACAGAGGTCCCATTTGCACCATATATTTAAGCAGTGCCATGCCACTTTAAACAATCATGGCTTCCTGCAAAGAAGACTAGCACCTAGTTAGTTAAGGGTGCTGAGAGTTGTTAGGAGACCCCATTCCCCTCACAGAGCTACAATTCCAGAGTTTCCTGGGAAGAGCTGATGGCTGTTAAACCACTCTGTGACCTGTAGCTCTCTGAGGAGGAGAATAAGGGTCCCTTAGCAACTCTCAGCACCCCTAATAAACTACAGTTCCCAGAATCCTTAGGGGGGGAGCCATGACTATTAAAGTTGTATTGTAGCATTTTAAGTGTATGGCATGGATGTGGCCAACATCGGGCAGAAAATTATTTTACGGAGACCATTGTTCTTTGTGATTACCCATAGGTCTTTAGTTTGTGAGCACCACCTTGTGGCTTGACGTTTTAGTAATCCAAGCTGTCCAAATGTGTGGCTTCTAATTTTTCTTCTAGCCAATCCCCATGTTTGGGATGAAGAAGTCCTTTTTTTAAAAAAAGCCTACTGTCATCCCGCTCTAGCTCTGAGGTAGCTAGGAGGCGACAACGCTTGTTTATTCCTTAGATCAGCACACACACACACACATACACCCTACAATTCCTTCTAGATATGCTGTGTTAGAGCCTTGGCTCTGGCACAAATCTAAGGGGAAAAGTTTCACTCCTTGAATCTTCAAAAATGCTTAATAGTTTTGTCAGAAGTGTTTAGCATTTTTCGGCAGTAAGTGTTTTTGCTTTCTTGCCACTCTAGATATACAATATGTACTCTGATGGATGACCCAGTGGGGATTCTCCTTCTGAAACAAAGGCTTGCTACATCAAAATCGAAGTAGCTTTTTTGTCACTGTGATCAGCAACTGTGTTTTAAATATATCCTTTCCGTCTTGCAAATCCGATATATGTGTTCTTATTTAATTTTGTTCTATTCCTTACTACAACAGAGTCAAGTAAACATTCATCCTTACTGCTGTAGTTTGAATGAAAACTCCTGCAGATTTTGTCCTGAATAAGCAATCTCAAGCTGGCCTTTTATTAATCATACTGATCCAATATTTTAGTGCATTTTGAATGTCACAAATCAAACTGAATGAAGTAGACATAATTCACAATGCACAAGCATAAAAAAACCACTTTGCTTTTTATTCTTTATTAGATTGTGAGTTTGAGCAACTGTCCTGGGTTGAGTTTTTAGCAATTTCGACCTGATATTAAAATTTTTTTAAAATTATTATTATTATTATTATTATTATTATTATTATTATTATTTTAAAAATCTGGACAATGATGTTATATATTAATTAAACACTCTGAATTGCACAGAAGGGTTGCTTGTTTGCATTTTTGTCCATTTTGAAAAGTGGATAGGTGATTTTACCTATCAAACTCATTTTTAAAAGCATGACCATTATTTAAATGGAACAAGAGGGGGCTAGAGATTCTGATTGTGAGCCTGAAATAATAATGACCTTGATCAACTGGCTCATGATTCTTAGACAAATTACTATCAGTTGGATAGACCACTAGGATCTACTGGAATTCTGAGCCCATATAAAGGATGCCAGGGCTGGCTTTCCAATTAAGAGTGAAACAGCCAGCCCGGGGCCAAGCTAGACATGCCATTATTCTCATCTTCAGCCATGGTGGTCGTGATTCTATACAGTGGTACCTCGGGTTAAGTACTTAATTTGTTCTGGAGGTCCATTCTTAACCTGAAACTGTTCTTAACCTGAAGCACCACTTTAGCTAATGGGGCCTCCTGCTGCTGCCGCACCGCCGGAGCACAATTTCTGTTCTCATCCTGAAGCAAAGTTCTTAACCCGAGGTACAATTTCTGGGTTAGCAGAGTCTGTAACCTGAAGCGTCTGTAACCCGAGGTACCACTGTATTTGACATTAAAAGTTCTTCTTTGCTAAATATATTTCTTTCATTCTAAGTAAGAGTCGTAGGAGGGCTTAGTTTGAATTGCAGTGCAGGCAAAGGGTTTAACACTCCCTGACACTACAGTCGTAATCCAGTTCATAAGCTCTCGGTCCTGCGGATGCCAATTTTTTTATTTTTTAAAAAAGAAAATCGGGGCTATAGGCATGAGTAACATCATACCTAGTTTGGTCCTCAGGCACCAGATGTTGGAGGGGGCAAGAAGGGTTGTTGAGATGTTGGTGGATCCAGTTGTACCCTGCACACACACCCCAGCCTTGCCTGCTGGCCTTAAGCGGGGACATGGATGCTGTCACATTACCAGCTGAAGTAAGATTCAGCTGCCAGTTTCTTGATTGGAGAGGAGGACTGCCATCTTGTCCTTCTGCATTGGATTGGCTGTGATAAACCTCTACAAA
Organism: Podarcis melisellensis; assembly: GCF_964234715.1. Lineage (NCBI taxonomy): Eukaryota > Metazoa > Chordata > Lepidosauria > Squamata > Lacertidae > Podarcis > Podarcis melisellensis. The sequence continues at coordinate 26,248,377 of NC_138539.1, forward strand.
AGTTTTGCCTTGAGCCTAATGGGGTTCTGTAGAGTTTTTGAGGGTAACTGGAAACCCCCCAAAGCATGTCATTCGCCCAATATGCATGCTGTTTGTTTAGCCCCCCCCTTTCCCCCGAAAACGGGACCTGGGGTGGGGGTGGGGCGACGGCAGAGGATGCCACATTGCTTGTGCATGAATCAAGCTAATTTGTGCTAGCTTGAAACCAAATGCATCCCCCCCCATCATCTATCATTTATCTTCTGCTATTACCTTCTGTAGTTGGTAAGCACAGCCTGACACATTTTGTGGCCTTTGCCTTATGAGGTAAAATATATTGAAAAGGGATGCTTTGGCACCACCTGGGGAAGAAGAAGTAACCTTGAAGACCCCGGGCTTTTTTGGGAGCAGGTGATAGATGTTAAGAAACACCTAAGTTTAGCAAAGCTGCAGTTTGAAGAAAGGAAAGGAAAGGAAGGCGGAGGGGGAGAGGGAGCGAGAACAGGAGCATTAATACATCTTCTTGAGGTTTGATGAGACATCTACTGCCTACCGTTCCATCTGGTGCTTATGATAGCATGGCATATTAGCATGCTGCAAGTTCATAATATATTCAAGGCAAGAATGCATCACTTGCATATTAATTGAGGCATCCTCTTTCTCAGAGCCGCTTTTTGCATTTCAATCATATTTATTCCTTCTAAGTCATAAACAGACGGAGTGGTAATGGGTTTTCCTTCCCCCCTGCTTCCTTTATCCGAACTGTACAACTGTTGTGTACAAACTAGCACCAAAGAGAATGTTCTTGCATATTAAGGCAAAGGGTTACTGTTGCCATTGGTCAAGGAACAAAAGGCCGCGTTTGATCTTGTCTCATGTACTTTGCACCCTGTGTATTGACGTTCTCACTTTGCTGCTGGTTAACGGAGAGAGAGAGAGCCTGATACACAAACCCACAAACCCACAATCAAGTGCAAAGGGTGTGTGTCACATATTGCAAATGGGAGAACGGAAGTCGAGAGCTTGATAGCAGTAGATACAAATCACAAACTTGTGAGTCAGTTTGTGAGTCTGTGCTGCACCACCCTTTACAGGCTTGGAGCCTATGCAACACCATGCAGTTTTCTCACACCTGGAGGAATCAAAAACTTAACTACATACAATAAGTATGTCAGATGTTAAACAATATTTGATGCTGGAAACCTTCATAGTGCTCCTCTGGGAATGCTGGTGGAGAGCAAGTGTAATAGTTTCTCCAGCGCAATCGTCTCCGTAAATTCTGTTATGATTTACTGTACATTGGTTGGTGAGGCCTTGAAATGAATACCTTGGATAATGGTAACTTATCATATGGCCATCCATGAAATACCACAGGGCATAGGCACTTTGAGTGTAGGAGTTACAGATAGGTAGCCGTGTTGGTCTGCCATAGTCAAAACAAGAAAAATTCCTTCCAGTAGCACCTTAAAGACCAATCACCCATTCCCACCACCCTTCTCAGTAATACCCCTCCCCACCTTCTCACTATATAGAAGGGTCTGGAAACTTCTGTTTCAGTGTATCTGAAGAAGTGTGCATGCACACGAAAGCTCATACCAAGAACTAACTTAGTTGGTCTTTAAGGTGCTACTGGAAGGATTTTTTTTTGTTTTGAGTGTAGGAGGTAAAGGTAAAGGAACCCCTGACCATTAGGTCCAGTCGTGACCGACTCTGGGGTTGTGGCGCTCATCTCACTTTATTGGCCGAGGGAGCCGGTGTACAGCTTCTGGGTCATGTGGCCAGCATGACTAAGCTGCTTCTGGCGAACCAGAGCAGCGCACGGAAACGCCGTTTACCTTCCCGCCGGAGCAGTACCTATTTATCTACTTGCACTTTGATGTACTTTCGAACTGCTAGGTTGGCAGGAGCAGGGACCGAGCAACAGGAGCTCACCCCGTCATGGGGATTCAAACCGCCAACCTTCTGATCGGCAAGTCCTAGGTTCTGTGGTTTAACCCACAGCACCACCCGCGCCCCTACTTTGAGTGTAGGAGACAGATGTAAAATTATTCTGAAATGGTAAGCTGCTCTGAGAGCACCTGTTGAAGTTGTGGAGCAGAAGTTAAGTAGGTAAATAAAGAAAGCATCCAATCTGTTTCTACTGCCAGTAAAGCTCACTTTGCTGCTCCTTCCTGGTTGAGGAACCATCCGGGCCAAGCCACTCTTCACTGTTTTGGCTGAGTGTTGCAACAGATGCCACAAATCGCTCTTCTCCCCTCCTAGCTGATTTGTATATTGCATTGGTGGGAGCATTTCTCAAGGGACTTCACAGATAACAAGGAAGCAAACACATTATACTGTTGTTGCCATCTTAAACAGCACATAGGAAACTTCCAAGTGCCAAGAAATCCTTCCATCTATTTGATTTGGGAGGAGGGGAGAGATTTCAAGCAAGCCATCTTGCTTTCTCTGTTTTCTCTCTGTATACTTGAGATCCATAACTATCAGGAGATATATCCCCATTGACAGAAGTAGATGATGCTTAGCAAAATCTTTTTCACTTAGGATGCAATCCTGCGCCCAGTTATATACTCAAAAACATAAGTCATGTTGCAATAAACTGACACTGTATATGAGTTGGGAATTTAAATACAGCTCCCTGCTCGAAATATGTATTTATTTATTTACTTGCTTACGTGCTCAACTTAAAGACTATTTTACATCTATAATGGCTCCCAAGGTAGTTAACAATGAAAACAAATTAGAACAATTTATAATTTAAGTTCTGGTCTAAAAATAAATTTAAAAAGCAGTAAGCATAATGTCTGGTGTTTATAAAGTTAATCTACTAGTAGCAATAACAGGACAATCAATTCAGAGCTCAGTGAAAGCAAAACACAGAAGTAGTAATACTTCCACTATTACTGTTATAATTAATAATGTGAGCACCCAGAAATAGAAAAAAAATTAAAAGCTCACAACAGTTTCAAAATACATTTTTTGATTCAAAAAACAAAAGCAAACTCAGGTAAAGGCAGCAGTAATCCATCTTAAAATAGCACTGGAGTTTCACATGTGTTGCATGCTGAAATAAAAAGAAAATGTTTTCATTTTCTTTCTAAAACAGAGCAAAGATGGTCCCCAATGAATCTCCATGGGAGTTAATTCCCACCTGTCCAATGTGGTTGCCATATACCACTTATCAAATACAAAATAACACACCCTCTTCCTCAGTGTTAATCCAAGTCTACCACCTTTTTTGTTCTATGGCCATAATGCCTGATGTGGATAAAAGGCCCCATTTCTACCATAAGTCCACTGAAAAGTAGAAACGTATCTTCTTTCAACACCTCAATCTAAACTCTGACCAGGAAGATACTATCTATCTATCTATCTATCTATCTATCTATCTATCTATCTATCTATTGTATTTCTTATCTGCCCTTCATCATAAGGTCCTAGTTTATGTTGCGTAAACCAAAATACAATGACAGAATAATAATCAACATACCATTAAAAAACAAACAATAGAAATAAAAAAAACAGGCGGCAGCATTTACAGGGAGGACAACTAAAAAAATTGTACTTCCAAAGGCCAGGGCAAGCAGGAATGTTAGCAGCAGCTGACAAAAGATGCGAAGTGTCAGATGCACCTTGGGGATGGAGATGAAGTTCAAGTTTGGGGGTTGCCACAGAGAAGGCCCTGGTCACGAGCCACTTGGACCTTTGAGGGCGGCAGGGCTACAAACAAGGCCTCCTCTGCTCATCTCAATACCCAAACTGGTGCAACTGGAAGGAAGCATTCCTTTGGCCATTTAGGGCATTAAACAGTTCTTAAGCCATGTTGAGTGATTTTAGTAATCATCCTTGAATGGAAGGGAGGCTGTGTACACACCATTCATTTAAAGTATATGACTTCACCCAACGGATCCAGGGAGCTCCACTTCCCAGCAACCTTAAAAAACTACAGTTCCCAGGAATCTTTGTGGGAAGCCACCTATGGTGTCTGTGCAGCCAATGTGACACGGAATTTACTTCGAATAAATATGCCTAGCTAGAGGGAGCAATCTACAAAACTCTACATCCTGGCAGTCATTCTTCTCTAGCTGTCTCAACCGCTGCCAAAATCATTATAGGTTTCCTGTTTCCATTTGCAGCTCAATTTGAAAAAGAGGTGGTAGTCTTTATTTGGTTTTGTTTGTAATAATTTATACACCATAAAATGTCCAGGACAGCTAATAACAATAAAATATATAATAAAAAGTAATCATTTGATATAACAGTAAACAGAACAAGCAATAGCAGTAAAAAGATAAAGCAATCGGGTCAGAGCAGATAAAAACTCAAGTGTTGCCAGCTAAATCATATTAAGAAATATTTTAAAATATAGCATAGAGAGCAGCAGAGTTTGACAAAGGCAATCCAACTTTTCAGACACCATATACATGTTTTTCAGTGTATAACACGCCCCCATGTATAACACGCCCCCTATTTTGGGGGACTCCAAATTAAGAAATTGGGGGTAGATTGCCAAGAGTCACTGAGCTTTTCTTGGGGAGCGGTGGTCCACTGTTGTAGAGCTTTTTTTAGGGGGGAATTGCTGAAAATCATTCACACAACTGACCTACGCTGCCACTCACCCATCTCGTGAAAGCCACCTATCATCTGTCACCTCGCCAGCATAATCCGCCAATCACCCACCCTATTGCCACAGCGACAGCCAATCAACTCCAGCCCTTGCCACAGTGACCAATAGCCACTGACACGCCCAATAGCTGCTGACAATCTCCGGCTCACAGCAGCAACCAGTCCCACATTCCCCCTATCCAGTATCCCTATATAAGACAACCACCGATTTTTAACATTTTTTTTAGTAAAACTAGCTCGTCTTCTACGTGGAGAAGTACAGTATATAATTTTTAAAAACTGGCATTGTCAGGGACTGCCAGAAATGGCTTAGGGGCCACATACAGCTCTCAGGTTGGCCACCCTTGCTGCATGGCAACCCCTTTCCATTTGCTTTCCAATGTCCAAGCTGGAAAGCTATTACAGTGGTACCTCGGGTTACATACGCTTCAGGTTACAGACTCCGCTAACCCAGAAATAGTACCTCGGGTTAAGAACTTTGCTTCAGGATGAGAACAGAAATTGGGCAGTGGCAGCGTGGCGGCAGCAGGAGGCCCCATTAGCTAAAGTGGTGATTCAGGTTAAGAACAGTTTCAGGTTAAGAACGGACCTCCGGAATGAATTAAGTACAGTACGTCACCAGAGGTACCACTGTATCGCTAGTAGTTTCCCCCACCACCTTTATTTTTCTTCTTTTAACCTGCCTCTTCCCTTAAGTAGAACAGTAACAGTGAAAATCTACCTTGGGTGTTCCTCTGTGAATAGAGGCTTTAAACAAGATTATACCCTGTGCTGATGGTTTTCTTCCTCCTCCTTGCCTTTTCTGATTTTTAGCGCAGTCCTTTGTAACCGTACCAAGATTCTGGTCATAACTTGCACAGCAAGGAGCAAAAGAAGGTGCAGGAAACACTGAGCATTCAGGGTGGACGTTTGATGGCACATGACTGCCAGATTTTTAACAAAAGAAGGGGAGGGAGGTGGACTCCCTCAGGACTTTGTGGACTCTCTTTCATTGGAGGTTTTTAATAAGAAGAAGTTTGACGGCCATCTGTCATGGGTGCTTTAGCTGAGATTCCGGCACTGCAGGGGATTGGCTAGATGACCCTAAGGTCCCAACTCTACAATTCTATAATTCTGTGATTCAGATGTAAGGGAAAGACTGTATCTACTTAATGGGGAGAGGTATGGAAAGAAAATGGTGTGTAAAATGGCGGAGAAGAGGCCTATAGTATTACTTAGCTCAGGCACAAGTTATTACTGTTGGGGAAAAGTTTCAAGATGTCTTCCCCAAGCACCGGGGGGGGGGGAATCTCTTACTATCACCAATTTTTTTGTGGGGGTGGGTGTATTTTTGTTCTTCCTGTATGTCCCCACCTCTGCACTATGGGAGCGATGCAGTGTCACATTGGGCAAGTTATACCTTGGCTTATACTTTGTAAATTTTGTGGGGAAAATAAGCATGAGATGTTGTCATGATTATCAATTAAATTATCATAGAGGGGAGGGAGAGAAAGGGAGGTGTCTTGATGATTTCTGGACATTCCATGACATCACAACTGTACAGATACTCAATATAGAGAGTTTGCTGCCTGGATATCTTTTAACACAAACTTGGGTCAGAGTAGTCCTATTAAAATCTACCCAATTAAGTGTGTAGGTAGTGCTTTGATGTCATATCATTAATTTCAAATACATGCATGTGGTCAGATTTTCAGTTAATATTTAACTACTGTTTTTTAGACTAAGTTGGGAGCAGATATTTGATTTTCTTTCTCATTTTCTTTGGCAGTTCCTTGTGGGGCCAGGAAAGTATGTGTTGCCATCAAATAATAAATTAATAAATAATACTAATTCTCAGTATTATAAGAAATTGTGGCTGCATTAAGCCCATTTGCAGGGAGCAAATATGTCTTTGGACGATTTTTTTTTTTAAATCAAACTCCTACGAACTTGAATAGAATTCCTTTTTATTAGTAACACATTTAGACCTAGCCATTAACACTTGCAGATGTGCTGATTATTATTATTATTATTTTCTTATAATGTTTAAGAAGGCGCTGATGTTGCTGAATGGGATAATGGGGGAGGAAGCAAGGGTGACGGAGCAACTTTAGTCAGCACTTACAAGAAACTTGAAATGTTTCTTGATGTCCTACAGTACAATTAACATCTGCACATCTTGCGAGGAGTCACATTTACTGCAGCTGTACTCTAGCTTGAATGAAAAAGGAGGGGGGAAGGAAGTGGGGAAAGTCAGAGTTAAAAATGAGGCAGCTGGCTTTCAGCAAAAAGATTTATCATTTGCTCTCATTACAGCAGACCCAAAATAAACACCAGCCGGGCTGTTTACAGCCACACTTCCCTTTTAGTGATAGGCTGATGAAGTCTTTGGTGGGAACAGTGAAGTCAAAAGATATTAAACTGGGAGAGAATCCTACCTCTTAATAGAGGTAGAAATAAGATATGAAGAAGCCTGCTAGATCAGGCAAAAGGCCCATTGTAGTCCAGCATTGTTGTTGTTGTTTAGTCATTTAGTCGTGTCCGACTCTTCGTGACCCCATGGACCAGAGCATGCCAGGCACTCCTATCTTCCACTGCCTCCCACAGTTTGGTCAAACTCATGCTGGTAGCTTTGAGAACACTGTCCAAACATCTCATCCTCTGTCATCCCCTTCTCCTTGTGCCCTCAATCTTTCCCAGCATCAGGGTCTTTTCCAGGGAGTCTTCTCTTCTCATGAGGTGGCCAAAGTATTGGAGTTTCAGCTTCAGGATCTGTCCTTCCAGTGAGCACTCAAGGCTGATTTCCTTAAGAATGGATAGGTTTGATCTTCTTGCAGTCCATGGGACTCTCAAGAGTCTCCTCCAGCACCATAATTCAAAAGCATCAATTCTTCAGTGATAAGCCTTCTTTATGGTCCAGCTCTCACTTCCATACATCACTACTGGGAAAACCATAGCTTTAACTAGTAGTCCAGCATAGAACGATAGAATTGTAGAGTTGGAAGGGACACCAAGGGAATCTCAGCTAAAGCATCTTGTTTTGACAATGGCTAACCAGATGCTTATGGGAAGACCCTAAGCAAAACCTAGGTGTAAAAACTCTCTTCCTCACTTGCGACTGCTAACAACTGCTGTTCAAAGGTATACTGCCACGTCTAGTAGTCACTGATTGCCTTATCCTCCAGGAATTGGTCTAATCTTCTTTTGATGCAGCCCATTGTCTGATAGAATTTCAAGGGCTGGTTTTGTTTGTAGCCATTCCATTCCTGGCAGATCCAGGCCAGTATTTCAGAATTCCCCTAGTTAATAACAATCTACACCATCCCGAAACTGGTTCTACACTGGACGGAAGAAAAGTAGTCTGTGGCTGTTTGCAAGGAAGGAACCAGAACATTAAGGCTTACATCCGTTAAGCTTAGTTTGCATCCAGAGTAGTCCCAGGTCCTCTGAACACAACAGGGCTGACCTTTCATTGTTGTCTACCCATTTCAGATCTGAAATCACTTGCAGTCAGATTTTTGTCAGCAACCAAATGGAATGATTAATATTACACTTCTACGGAAGAAGAAGATTAGTGTGCAGAAGACACTGGGTTATTTCTCATGATCATGGCTGTCCCTGATGTTTTGCAAAATGACCCCCCCACACACACACACCCTCTAATGCCCTTCCAAATTTCCTCCTCAAAGAAAATCATTGGCTTAGGAGAAAAACAACGATGACTTTCAGGGATGACGAACAATCCCCAAAATATTTCCCACTGCCCCACTCACGTCCCCCTGCTTTTAGTCACACTGTATTTGTTTTTAATGTGTGTAGCAAGGTGCTTTTCTTCCCTAATAAGTCATTTTTACAGCTTTAGCCTCTCAAATTAGTTGCTGCCCTCCCTGGAGTTGCCCAAGGGCAAATGACACAATCAGTATAGTTGTAAGTTGACAAATTTAGGGGGAAAACATTTTGAACTGTATGTATCTCTCCTGCACATTTGTAGACACAATGTAAGTTTTTGATGTTGTCAGCCAACCTGGACTGTGAAAAAGGACTGCCTCAATTACATATAGGTGGAAAATTACAGGTTGGAACCAGTGCTGGTCCTGCTCAAAGCAGACTTATTGAAAGTAATGACATGACTAATTTAGGTCAATTAATTTCAGTTTGTCTACTCTGAGTAAAAACTCTGATACAACCCTAACAGTTCCGTGATTAGGTCTTTGTATATCCGAAGGGACTAAATCTGTTTTTGTTTTGGGAGATTTGTATTGTGTTCAGTGAAATATATCAGGCTATTAAATATTTCGAAAACTAACAAAAAATGATATTGCAGAAAACATCAGTTTATCAAGGGCTGCCTTATGTCTGGGTTTTCCCAGACACAACCAGGAATAGGGCTGCAAAATGGCATGCGGGCAGATTTTTGCTGAATCGGCAAAATGTATTGGACGTATGGCAAGTAGGGCGATATTTTTTTCATTCTTTTTAAAAAGCTTTAAAAATCCCCAAAAAAAACCCTCAATAACTTTTTGCAACCCTAGTCTAGTTTGTGTCTAATGTCACTTTCACATTAATAGAGTTGTGGCTGAGAACTGCTCTGACTGAGAGTGCTGGTCACCTGCAACCTTCAGTTTAGAAAGGTGATTGTTGCTTCCCCTTTCATTAATCCAGTGGGACTAGCTAGTCCTAGGAGACGGAGCACTATTACACCATCGCATCGATGGAAAAGTATCTCTTCTATGAAGTACTTCCCGTTGCACTTCCTGATTGGCCCCCATTGCAGCTTATCAGAATGGAAGCATCCTTGTTCTCTTGCACCAACCTTCAGCAGATGCTTTTGATGTTTCCCCAGTAACTGCAGCCGTTTATAACGTCATAAAATGGATCCAGATATCTGAACTATATTAGAGACATCTGAGATGTATTAGAAATAGGAAAATATGACTAAAATAACCCTGTACATATCCACTTGGGAACAAAGTGCCTGGCTATATAAAAATATCATATGCCATCCTCTGACAGAGTTATCGGTCTTCGTCAGACTTCAGGAGAAGTGAATTGCGCATCTGGGAAGCAGTCAGTGATAATGCCTTGGTGTGCCCTCACTGTCCATATTTGATGAACAGAAGAGTCTAAGAGACAGGCTAAGGGCAGGGAGGAATTGTGATGGGTTATAGTGGAAGTGAGGGACTTGAAGGCATGTAAGCACAGAACTGAAACCAGGTTTGAACCAAGGCATAGGTAACACAGCACATGTGTTCCTTTAAATTGAAATCATTCCAGCTGGATCGTGCCTTAGGTTTTCTCAATAAGCATGCAGCCTTAGCTTAATGCTTGCACTGGAGAAGGAAGAATGTGGAAGCCTGAGTTTCTACTAGGCTTGCTCTTAGAACACTAAACTATGGTTCAGCATTTCATCCAAACCTTGTTTTCAAATAGTGTTACTTTGATCTGCTTTCAGTTTGAAAGGGCTCCATGTTTTGTTGCTTCAGCGTGTTAATCCTGGGCACATAAAGAAATGAATTTACTTATTGTATGGGTAGGTAACAGCTGAAAAATAGTTGTAAATGAGATTTCGAATAAATTTAGAATACAAAGATTTAGAATAAATTTAGTATAGATGGTGCATAAAAGATGCTTGAGTCATTCATCACATTCAACATTTCAATTCTTGTTCTTCTTCACAGTTGTTTTGTGTAACTGCCCCTTCCCCCTTCCCACCTGGCCTCATCTTAGATTTGTCATCCCACCAAACCCCTTGCAAATCATCCTTCTTCATCAGACTACCTCTGCCACCGCTAGTTGTGCAAATGCGTTGTACAGTGGTACTTTGGGTTACATACGCTTCAGGTTACAGACTCCGCTAACCCAGAAATAGTACCTCGGGTTAAGAACTTTGCTTCAGGATGAAAACAGAAATCGTGCGGCGCAGTGGCAGCGGGAGGCCCCATTAGCTAAAGTGGTGCTTCAGGTTAAGAACAGTTTCAGGTTAAGAACGGACGTCTGGAACGAATTAAGTACGTAGCCAGAGGTACCACTGTAAATATTTTTAAATAAAAGCACTAATTTAACAAAATATACTTTTAACAGCACTGTTCTGAAAAAGTTTTCTGTACAAAGCATGCCTTTACTTCTGTTTGAGTAACTCCGTAGAATGGAGGAAACATTTTGATTCTGCAGCCACTTGTCTTCTGCAACACTACAATATGTAGGAACCAATCCTCAGGCTGAGAATGGCACTCGCTGCAAAGAGGAACAGCTGCTACTGTTCCACTCAGCTGTCCCTTCATAAACAAAAGCTGTTTGCGTAAATCTCTATCATGTGTAAACTAACAACATCCTTGAGATGTATATCCTTTTATTGTTTCCACGGACAGATCAGGAACCTGCTCATGGCAGAAAACCCTTAAAAATTAGGAGGCACAAATGGATCTCTTGCCCCGTTCCTTTCTAGTACAGGCAGGTACACACTCATCCCAGAATAATTTAAAGAAGGGAGGGACAGAGAGGGGGAATTTGACATCTAAGTCAATCAGCAGAGTTGGTTGCAACTCAAGCATCATACCAAACCATAGTTTGTACTAACCATGGTTTATGATGCTTTGAGCTTTGTGAACTTGGACATCAAATCCAACCGTAGTTGGCACAAATCATCCTTTTGTAAACCCACTCCATATTGCAGCTCCTATTTTAGTTTGCCAACCGATTAGTAACAATGGATTATCAATTCAGACTTACCTCAAAGACACAGTAGCCAACATGGTGCCCTCCAGATGTAGTTGGATTACAACTCCAGCCCCAGCCAGCATGCTCAATAGTCAGGGATGCTGGGGGTTGTAGTCCACCCATATCTGGAGGGCACCATATTGACTATCTTGCTCTAATACCTAGTTAAAAAGGTAAAGAACCCTAACAGTTAAGTCCAGTCGCAGACAACTCTGGGGTTGAGGCACTCACCTCGCTTTAGAGGCCAAGGTCTTTTGTCTGCAGACATTTTTTTTCTGGGTCATGTGGCCAGCATGACTAAGCTGCTTCTGGTGCAACAGAACACTGAAACCAGAGCAACACACGGAAACGCCATTTACCTTCCCGGCAGAGCAGTACCTATTTATCTACTTGCACTTTGACGTGCTTTCGAACTGCTAGGTTGGCAGGAGCTGGGACAGAGCAACGGGAGCTCACCCTGTCGTGGGGATTTGAACCGCCGACCTTCTGATCGGCAAGCCCAAGAGGCTCTGTGGTTTAGACCACAGCACCACCAGCGTCCCCTAATACCTAGTTATGCTTTAATTATTTGGTATGAAGGCCATTGAAAGGTACATATTTCCCCAAGGTTCCTGAGAAGGAGGAGTGACTATTATAACTGTGTAAGTCAGGTGTGTGTAAGTGTTGATATGCCCCCAAGTGTGTAATAATTGGTAGTAAACTTTGGTAATGGGATTACTTTTAAAAGGCAGCAGAAACCTTCCATGCCTCTTGAGCTATGATTAGATTAGTGGAGATTAGGTTTAATATGTGTAGCCCGCCTTTTGCTTAATACTAAAAGTGGCTTACAATGAAAACCAGCGAAAATTCAATCTAAAAGCACTAAAATTACATGTTCAATATTACAGTATTAAGAGTAGCAATAATATGCTCCAGCTGCTGCCCCTCTTTCTGCTTGTAGCAGTTTCTGGGGATCTGACTCCCCAAGTATTGTTTTCCCTTGGGCAGCTGACTGAAGGCATTCTCTCTCCAGGCACCTCCTCATACCTGTGTTCTCTTTTGGGCTGTTCTTGACACCAATGACAGTCATGGTAGAGGAAGCCACTCCTTATATTATCAGAGCCAAGCAATTAAATAAATAAAAATGACTACAACGGAGGGTTCAAAAAAGTATAAATCAAGAGGGGTTTAGGGAGAATTGTTGCATCGCTGCCCGCGAAAAGGTCTAACTGATCACAGTCAAGTAGTCAAGAAAAGTTCAATTTATTTTGTCACCAGATGGTACTGTTACTTTCAATAGTATTTCAAGGTATGTTGATCAGCTCTGACATGGTTTGTTTAAGCTTGCTGTTTTCTATATTGACAACACATTTCTCTGCAAATGTGCATTATTTCAGTTTGTTTGAGGGGAGAGGCATGCAGTTATTTAACTGAACATGCAGCACAGTGAACAGAAGAATGTTTAGTGAGAGTTGTTTTTAAAAACAACCATTGCCCTCCTTCAGCTATGTAGTCAGACTCACCTTAGGATTGGTTAAGGGTGACTATAAGGAAGAAAATCAATTGGCTAATGTGTGTCAATGTCGTCTTCACATCCCAGTAAAGATTGGCAGGGATAATGAATTAGAGATTCTGTGCAGTCTGGCTGTTGGGCTTTGAAAGCCGGAATGCAAAGCTCTGCTCTTTATACACTTATTGTAAACACCAAATAGATGTGCGGTTCTTTTTAATTCAGTTGAATTGCCTTTCAGCTATTTTTTACTGGATTCGGTTGTTGAAATGTGTGCACATTTCTAATCACTCCCATACAGGCTTTCTCATTCACTTCCAAGGGCAGGAAATACCTCTTTAGTGCACACAAAGAAATGCACACACAAACAGTGGTGTAGTGGTCAATTTTGAAGCCATCATGGCCAAGACAAGCTTTGTAGGTAGCAATGTTTACATGTGCCTGGACCAAGGAGGATTAGGGGAACGTGAACGGTTTGGTAGCGCTAGGCACACAGAGCCTTGGGGTACCACAAATATTATTTAGAATTGGGCACTGAATTTTGGCGTTGTACAGGGCACAGCTGAAATTTGAGACCCCAGCGCCTGGATGTGCCATAGAAGGATATTGCAACAATTAGCATGCTGGAATTTGACTGCAATTATTACCTAGGAGTAAGTTCCATTGAACTACACTGGTGGCATAATAATGATAGATTGGCTCCGGACTTCAACTTGCTTAGAGTGGACCCATTTGCAGAACCAAAAACCTGCTTCTTAAGGTCAATAGTAAAGCTAGGGATGAGCAATGCAATCAATTGATTGTGCGTAGCCAAAGGCCTTTACAATGTAAAAACCAGGGATTTGAATTGTTTAATGCCCTTTCTAAAAATTCAACTATCATGAATTTAAGGTACATAGCCACGGTTTTGCCATCTTTTTGTGCATTTTCCAATTCCACTTTCCACAAAACTGACCACAGGTACAACCCCACCCCTGGTTGCGTTAATTTGTGGCAGGTAAACACTTTTTATGATACTGTTTTAGTTGTGTTTTCTTATCAATATTCTTCTCATTTGTCAATCCATCTTTCTCTCATATATCCATAATTCCCCATCCCCCAACTATTATTCTTAATAAGCTCCAAGGACCTTTGTAATCCCTGAGCCGATGGATATTTAATTTCTACTGCCAGGTTAATTTAATAGATAATTTGTCCTCCATGGAAATAAAATATAGACAAGATGGTATAAAGGATTTACCTGGAGTATCTATAATTGTGGTAGTCTAGAACCAAACCATGTTCCTCATAAATGATAAATATTGATTATTATGATTATTAATATTAATGTTTGATTCTGGATTGTTTTATTGATGTTTTAATATGCTGTAAACCGCTTTGAGATTTTTCTTAAAAATATAAGGCGGTATAGAAATGAAATAAATAATAATATCCAGCTTTTTCCCCTGACAAGGCACCTTCCAGATGAAAATAAGAACTGCTAAAAAAATAGAAAAACAATAATTAAGAACTATTAAACATTGATAGAATTAAATTTATATACATATATAAAATATATTAAATCTATACCAATAACTACAATAAAAAGAGCACAGCACCAGCGCTTTCATTAAGAGCAGCCGCCTGTCAGAATAAGAAAGTCTTCACTTGCCGGCGGAAACACAAAAAGCAGGGAGCCACTCTAGTTTCTTTAGGGAGGGAGTTCCAAAGTCTGGGAGCAGCCACTGAGAAGGCCCTTTCCCACATCCCTGCCAAACGTCCGTGTGAGGGTGGTTGGCCCTAGAGAAAGGCCTATCTTGAAGATTTCAAAACCCAGGTAGGTACACACAAGGGAATACAGTCTTTCAGATAGCCTGGACCTAAGCAGTGTAGGGCTTTTTTAAATAGGTAATAACTAGCACGCTGGTGGTGCTGTGGGTTAAACCCCAGAGCTTAGGACTTGCCGATCAGAAAGTCAGCAGTTCGAATCCCCGCAACGGGGTGACCTCCTGTTGCTCAGTCCCTGCTCCTGCCCACCTAGCAGTTCGAAAGCACATCAAAGTACAAGTAGATAAATAGATACCGCTCCAGCGGGAAGGTAAACAGCGTTTCTGTGTGCTGCTCTGGTTTGCCAGAAACGGCTTAGTCATGCTGGCCACATGACCTGGAAGTTGTACGCTGACTCCCTCGGCCAATAAAGCGAGATGAGCGCCACAACCCCAGAGTCAGCCACGACTGGACCTAACGGTCAGGGGTCCCTTTACCTTCACCTTTTTATTCCAACATTTCTCTGATAAATATAGGGACGTCTGTCAGGATGCTGTCAGCAGCCCCCAGCTGGCTGCCCAGGAAAGTACAAAGGCAAGGGAAAGTTTCTTACAGTCCTTTTTTATTTCAAACTACAGAGAGAGGCTATGGAACCCAATGGTGTTGTCCCAAGTGAAGCTCCACCCCTCCCACTTCCTCATTCCTCATCATCATCACCTCCTCCTCTATGGGTGCCACTAAGTGCCCTCTGTCTTTGAGCTCTTTGCTCTCCTACTTTTAAGGCTTGCCGGGTTCTGGGAGATGGTGGGTCTGGAATGCTTTCTAGTGACAATGTGTCAGCCAGCAGCTGCTCCAGCTCTGCCTGCTCCTTCTCTCCCATTATATCCCAACTTTTCCCCTCATCTGCCTCTGAGCTGTGACTTCCCGCAAACCCCTGTCTTCCTCTTCCTCTTCCTCCTCCTTGGAAGGGTCAGGATGGGGAGGCGGTTTCCAACACTCCTCCTCTGCCCAGCCCCTGACAACATCCTATCCCATAATAATAGTAATAATTTTATTATTTAAAACTATCTGACTGGGCAGCTTCCAACATATATAAAAACATAATTAGCCATTTTTAAAAAAAAAACTTCCCTGTACAGGGCTGCCTTCAGATGGCTTGTGGGTCAGATAACTCTATACCCTCTAACCTTTCTCTGATGAAAAAAAAGGATGTCCTAAGTAAAAGTGGGACATTCCAGGATCAAATCGGAAACTAGGGCAGCTTGTATAAATTTCCTCAGCTGGAAAATAAGGCCATTGGGGGGGGGGGTCTGCTGTTCCATGCTGCTGTTTTGTTGTTCTGATATTGGTTGTAAATTACTGTATTGACTCAAATCTAATGCTCACCTTTTTTTGCCAGATTAAAGGTAAAGGTCAGTTAAGTCCACTCATGAATGGCTCTGGGCTTCTGGCGCTCATCTCGCTTTATAGGCCAAGGGAGCCGGCATTTGTCCGCCCCACAGACAGTTTTTCCAGGTCATGTGGCCAGCACGACTAAGCCGCTTCTGGTGCAACAGAACACCAACACCAGAGCAGTGCATGGAAACGCTGTCTACTTTCCCGCCGGAGCAGTACCTATTAATCGACTTGCCCTTTTTGGCATGCTTTCGAACTGCTAGGTTGGCAGGAGCTGGGACCGAGCAACAGGAGCTCACCCCGTCACAGGGATTTGAACTGCCAACCTTTTGATCGGCAAGCCCAAGGCTCAGTGGTTTAGACCACATTGCAAAAATTAAGGTGCATATTAGATTCAATGGCACATTTACATTTGCCAGCAAATGCCTGAAAATTGAGGTGTGCATTAGATTCGATGGCGCATTAGACACAAGTAAATACGATACTATCTACCCTTTACCCTAGGCCCATAGGGGTCAAAGTGTGCTGCAGGCTTCTCTAATTGGAGTTGGTGATGGATCTCGAACTGGTGACCCTATGGCACTGAGAGAGAAAAAGCATAGGGTCATTCATCACTACAGTTCTTATTGCACATCTGCTCCAAAAATCAACTTTTTTTAACTTCCAGAAGTATATATGGAGATGCGCAAAGATAGAACAGTGGTAGTTTGCGCCCATAATTGAAGCCCATAGCAGCTTTCCATTCTTATTAGAAGGTCTGGTTGTGTACAATCTATGTGGGGTTCTTTGCTTTTTCTATGCAGATGAGCTGAGGGATGTCAGGCAAGGAATTTTAAAGAAGTCATTGTTCATCACTGTAATGGTCTGTAATTTTCCCCAGCGGCACATGGTTAAATTGCAAAATATCTTCATATTTCAAATTGTATCCTGAAATGCTGGGATTTTTACATAGAGGAACACGGACACACAAAATTCATCTGAAAAACATTACTCATAGGTCAGGCTGTCATTTCATTTTGAAAACACAAATATGTTCTCATTCTCCATACATATTTTCCCCCTTCCCTTTCCATCAAGTTAAAATTCTCGAGCCAGTTTTTGGGGCAGATTGCCTTGTAATGGTATGCAGTTTTGATTGGTATTGATGACTGTTGTAACAAAAATCCCTTTTCATTAATTTAGGCTGTATTTTCGGCCTCTGAAAGATATGCTTAACAATGAGGCCTGGTTAAGTCTTGAAAACTGTTATTAGCAGAAACTGAAAGAAAGTAAGCAAACTGGATGGATTTTTATTTATTCTGAACAATAGCTGATTATGTGGCGCAGATGATTAAGTGACCAATTCTTCTTGCATTGAAAAAGAATGAGATAACAATGCTACAAAGCTGGTGAGATGTCCTGGCGAAGAGGTTGGGTCATGTTGCAGAAAGTTTAGTGCATTTTGCATTGAAGATCATGTCAACTGTTATATTGGGCAGTGTGGTGTAGTGGTTAAGAGTGGTAGTCTTGTAATCTGAGGAACCGGGTTCGCATCTCCGCTTCTCCACGTGCAGCTGCTGGGTGACCTTGGGCTAGTCACACTTCTCTGAAGTCTCTCAGCCACCTCATAGAATGTTTGTTGTGGGGGAGGAAGGGAAAGGAGAATGTTAGCCGCTTTGAGACTCTTTTGGGTAGTGATAAAGCGGGATATCAAATCCAAACTCTTCTTCTTCTTACTGTCTTTTGTTTTCTTCATCTTTTTGCTCACTTACACAAGGAAAGCTGCACATTTTTGAGAGGGGAAGTCCTGATTGTTTCAGCTACTAAGGTGATACAGATACATGGGTGAGATCTTAGCATCCATGCAATGAGTTCCCCATGGCCAGGACAGCTTTGTTCCTGAGGTTTCTCAAACAGCAGACATACTGACACACGCCTAGACATACTACTTTTGAAACTGAGGAGACTTTCAAAGAAGTTTGAGGTATAGAGTAGAGCATCTGTGATTCAAGGAAAATCATTCCCATTAATCACATCCAATCCTGTCAATGTGACTTACTGTTGGATACTTCACATTTGTTAATATTTTGGGGTCCAACCCACCCTCTCACAAGGATTCCTAACATTTTTTTGTGCATGAAGTGAGAGATTCTATTTCATAAATGTATTTCATAAAATGTATATACCACTTGATAGTAAAATAATAATAACAATAAGCCCTGAAATCAATTTACAAAGATAATTAAAAGCCAAAGGCCTGAAGAAAAGGGAATATTTTGTTGAAAACCTTATCAAATTGAAGCTGTGTTGTCGTAATTTTGGGTAGTGTAGCCATTAATTTATATTTTAAATGTTAATCATTTTGTTTTTCCCATGTCCCCAGAAAATTATATCCATAGATTGTACGGAAGTAGTCCCCTACCCTGGAAATCGTCAAAGTTAATTTTAGAGTTCTGTGTGGTTTTGCCTATACCACCCGATCTTGTCACTTTTTATGAAGTACACCATGATGTGTGGATGAAGTTCATTAATTATTTTAATAAATAATTCAGTTATTATGTACTGATAATTAAATCTTACAACAATTTTACAAGATGCTTAATCTCTTAGTGTGTGTGTGTGTGTTTTAATTCCCTCATCCCATTTCTTCATATATAATCATGCTATATGATCTCCCAACTAGTATATCCCTATCTTACTGTCTTACTGGTATATTTACTCTATCACAACAAGTTAATAACAAACCAAATAATATGGTAACACATAGGCATATTGAAAATGTTGTTAGTTCCTTTGGACTACATTCCAAAGGAAACAAGATGGCAGGAAAACCAAAATGAATACATTCAGCAAGCTTTAGAAGTACCCTACTGATTTTTCCCTGGGTTACCAGAAGAACACTACTCATAAACAATGAAGAATATTTTTAAAGAATCTTTTATGCCTGGACATACATCTGGAACTCTTTATGCTAGCTAACAGTAAAGTAAATGCCACTGCTTATTATATCCTACGTTTTTTATTTTAAAAAGGAAATTGAAAACACACCACTTGCAGAACTGCTTGACATTGAATTGGCCATTGAAAAGGCATCACTTGCATATTTACATATTCCATATTTTGTTCCCTGCAACAGCCTTTCTTGATGCACTCAAATTGGATGCTTTCCATGTAATCTGAAATTTTACCATATATGAAAGGCCATCTTGTTTAAAAATGGATTAAACCATTAAGATACAGGAAGTGAACTAAATGCTTCTGACTATAAAAGCTTTTCTCCACACCGCTTTCCTCTGTCATGGACATGTTTTTCTTAGTGGTCGTTCTCTGTCTCCATATTTATTTTTTATAAGGTTGGAAACACTTGCTGTACATATCACAGTTCACCTAAAAGTTAACTACAGAGTTAAAAATAATTCCCATAATAAGAACCGAATGTATGACAAAGAACAGCTCAGTGTCAGAAACGAAAACAATCCACAGAAGAAACGTCATAATTTAAAGTTGGTTTTACAGCATTCTTTAATTTAGAGTGGGGCAAAATGCTTCTGTGATTAAATCACAGCTTCTAGCCCTTTGCCGCCAAAAGAGAATCAAGAATGTATATTTCATTTTTAAAATATAATGCAAAACAAATGGAGGAGATGTTTGCAGGCTCGAAACATATTTTACGAATTTATCTTAAGACTCTCCTGTTACCAGAAGGTTACATGTGCATAGGCTGAGTTGGGCCTGTTATTTCACCATCTACCCTCATCATGAATTGATTGTGGAGAACGGAGGAGAATGAGTTCCAGGCAGCTCTTTTTCCTCCTTGAATTTTGAGAAGCTGTTGGGTTTAAACCCTGTTTGAAGAGGTTCACGTTTTTCTTAGTCTTCAAATGCAGCACACATTACTCTAAAGGTCATAAAGCCAAAAAGAACTTGAGCAAAAAGGCGATACACTGTGGTTGAACTCTGGGTTGGGAGGGCTGGTTTTTGTGCCACGTGCTTAAGATTTGCTGGAGCCTATTACCTGAAACCTGTGTCTCCACTGTGGAAGGACGTGTGGATCCAGAATTGGCCTCCACAGTGACTTATAGACTCACTATTAAGACTGTTTTCATGGAAGACAATCTTACTCGGCAATGAGTGATCGCCAAAGAAGAAGAAGAACAAGAGATGATTGCAGGGAGTAGACCTTGGACCCAGTGGTATTGGTTGACATTTTGGACTCTGCTTTAATCCAGGTCAGACCACTGTGGTAGCCTATCACAGCATGCTTACTGACATAATTTAAGTCCCAGTGTCCAGTTTACTTATCCACCCTGAGTTGTTGATAGTGATAGCCCAGATATTGTTCCAGGTTCTTGTGGCTGGAGCCCAGGATGGCAATGTCTGTGAGAAGGAAGGACACAGCCAATTCATAGATCCTTGATCATGGAACCATCTTTGTGGACATAAAGAATAATACTACATATGCCTTACACATCTGTAGCTTCTCTAGCCTTCTTTACTCTTCTACTTTCTCTGTTTTCAGTCCACTCATAACTCTAATTATACAGTGGTACCTCGAGTTACAGAAGCTTCAGGTTGCAGACACTTCACGTTACAGACTCCACTAACCCAGAAATAGTACCTCAGGTTAAGAACTTTGTTTCACGATGAGAACAGAAATCGCGTGGCGGCAGCAGGAGGCCCCACTAAAGTGGTGCTTCAGGTTAAGAACAGTTTCAGGTTAAGAATGGACCTCCAGAATGAATTAAGTTCTTAACCCGAGGTACCACTGTAATTTTCACACTTGTATTCTGAAATTTGGTTCTTGCCAGGTGATATTCCTCTCATCCAAGGCAAAATGAAATCATGGTTCAGGGAGACTTTTTGAATGACATAACATTTCCCAGTGTTTCTGTGCTTGTCATTGGCATTATACTTGAGGTTTCTATTGTTGAGATACTGCAGATCTGGTTTTCTGTCCTAGTGCAGTGCACATAGTAATGGGGAACAATGCAGCTTTTGAAAATTGTGTTAAAATCCAGTTCACAGAACCAAGAGTGAAGGTTTTCTTTGTTGGCATCAGTGCTGGTCATTAACTCAGTTCTGCAAGTTTCAAACACTGGAAAGAAATCAGTGACACAAAAACTATTGTTGGTACCTTTATGGGTTTTTAACTCTCTGAAGGATTTGTTTGAAGCCACTATGAGTCCTGGTGACTCCCAGTTCCAACAAAAAACAAATTCTAAGCAGATATGTAGACATTATTGAAAATACTCTTAATTAATACATAATTGGTAATTAAAAATAACTTTTAAAGGATGATGAGTTTACAAGAACAAAGTTATTAACAAATGAAAAATGGGATAAATAATATGCAAAATTAGTATAGATCACAGCATCTATTAATGTAACAGAATGTGAACTATTTATGACCTTGACCTTGAAGGCTTCCCAAGGTCCCTTTCTCTCTCTCTTGACCCTGTTCCTTGTCCTGGTGTCAACCCATTTATCAGCTAACTCTAAAATGGGAAGTAAAATGTGATCAAGTGTATGTGTGAAGGAAGGGAGTTGCTGTTTAAGTTATTAAGAGCTGAACTGGGGGATACACTGTTCTTCCTTTTCCTGAGCAACAGACCTTAGCAGAGTATGACTCTCTTTCTCTCCTCCATATAATGCTCCCTCTCTGCTCACATCCATGCTTACACATGTTTTCAGATCTATATACCTGGAATACATTCCCCAACACTTCAGCTTGAGTGTTAGCAGAATGAAAACCAGATGGGCCAGCAGTTGCCAATGTTATCTCCTGGCCAGCTCTGGCAAGTCTCTCTTACTCTCTCCTTTCTTGGCATGGCAGAAATATTTGCCTTTATTTAGGAGAACCTGTATATCTCTCCATATCTCTTCCTCTGTTGCAACATAAGCTGAATGCTATTTATTTCCTTGTTGCTGAGGTTGGTGGAGGTGAGTGCGAGAAACAATTAACATTTTCCTGCTCTTTCCCCTGCTCCTTTGAATTTGTTGTCCTTGCTTGTTAAATATGTGACAGCAGCATAAGCCAAGCGGTTCGTCTTTGTTTGTTCAGTTTACAACACTCATCTTCACCCATGTTTGCAGACGCCGTAACTCTTTGTCCCACAGACTGCAAGTGCTGAATTTCCTATATCTAGATTCATAAGCACTGCTGTGAGGGTATGATAATGAAATTACGGTTCCCATCTTCTGCCCTCCCAGTTACAAGAATCTCTGCCTTAAGAACTCTGAACAATTAGCATGATTGTCTTTGTAGAACATTTTGAATTGAAATTGCAGTGGTAATGGGGCAGTTTACTGCAGTTCATTCAACTTCTTAGAATTTACAAATTCTACCAGGATGATGTTATCACACAAGCCCCAATAATTTCAGTGAGACTTGCACAAGAGGACAGGCCCAGAACTGTGCATTGTGTTTCTCACCCATTTGTGTTTCAGAAATCCCAAGGGCTTATTTCTCTCTTTTCCTCCCTCCCTCCATTCAAACATAAGTATTATTCATAAGTATTATTGTTGATCAAACTGAACTGCCTATATTTACTTAAACTTTCGGTATCTGATTCATTTATTTTTATTGTCAGTTTCCTTATTTAGGTTATATATATATATATATATATATATATATATATATATATATATTTGCTTTCGTAGATTTTCACGGGTACAGGAATGCAGGTTTTGGTGTCCTCGGGTGTCTTCCCGTGTAAAAGTTGGGGTGTCTAGGCGAAACGTCGCCTAGACACCCCAACTTTTACACGGGAAGACACCCGAGGACACCAAAACCTGCATATATATATATATATATATATATATATATATATATACACACACACACACACACACACACACACACATAAAAATTCAGTGTTGTAACATTTTACATAAATTTATTTGTATATCATACTGCCAAAGGGATAGCACAGCTGAGGAATGGTAGATACAAATGTTTATTGGAATGTAAATGAGATGAATGTGAAACCATAAAGAAAAATGACTGTAGAGGAGGCATGGTATAAAGTTTTTGTATCAATAAATGTTTGTTTTCATAAAAGCTCAAATATATTTGCCTTACTGGTCTGTTTAAAAAAGTTCACCAAACCGCTTGTATGAATAAATAGCCTGTTAAAGTTTGAGCGCAATATGATAATTTAATTTTCTGTTCTGTTCATGTAGATAACTTTGTTTGACATGTGTTTTGTGACACTTGGCCCTTCTTTTCTACCAAGACTTCAAATGGCACAGGATGGTGTGAAAATTTAACACAGGCCCAGAGTTGAAAATCTTTTCTCAAATTGTTCCTCAAACGTGGTGAAGGAATGAAATCGCATCCTTCTCACCCCTTAGACCACAAAACACCCAGCAAATCCAACATGCTTAGGTCCATATTAGGTATACAGTTCTCAGATAATATTCAGAATATCAGCTGCATTATTTCAGGTTATGTGCACTGGATTTTACAGGCAAACAACCTGTGCAAATGTTATGCTGCTGACTGCCTCATTACATATAGGAATACAAATAAGATTGTCCAATTTGACTTACAATAATCACAAATTGGGACAGATGCTTCTAGTACTATTTGTTGTTAGAAAAGAACTGTCTTTTCAGAACAATTAACATAGATATATCCCCCAAAGTATCCTTTATATAATTTATGGAGTTTTTTGCGGACAGCTAATGGGGAAACAGAGCCAGGAATATTTAACCAAGCAGTCAGCAGGCTTACATCCCAGTCCTAAACCCATTAACTTGGAAGTCTGCCACTGGTTTGTTGGGACAACATGTGTCTGGGCAAAGGCACAGGATGAAACTGTGAGTTGCATGTAATGTTGTCTTTGCACTAGTGGAAAGCCCTAGTGCAGGCTTCCTCAAACTCGGCCCTCCAGATGTTTTCGACTACAATTCCCATCATCCCTGAGCACTGGTCCTGCTAGCGAGGGATCATGGGAGTTGTAGGCCAAAAACATCTGGAGGGCCGAGTTTGAGGAAGCCTGCCCTAGTGAGTAGGTGGGAACAGCAAACATCAGATGATCCACTCTGCATGATTAGAAGTGCGTTCTGCTAGGACAGAGCCCACCAATGAATACAATCCAAAGTCTATTTTTTATTTCACTGCTGAGAAATGTACAATATACAGTGATGCAGGAAAGGGCCTTCTCTCTGGGGGGGACCTTACTTGTGCAACAACCTCCCCTTAGAGTTACGCTTGGTGCAAACTCTTGTTTGGACACCAAGTAAAAACTTGTCTGTTTGCCCAAGTATTCATAGGCTGGTAGTTTTATTGCTGAATAAAACTTGCTTTGCAGTTTTTAAGGACTTGTGGTTTTAAATGCTGTAGTTTTTATTTGCTCTTTTGGTTGATAGTTCAGGTCTGAAGAAGGAAGAGTTACAAACATATTGAATAACGAAAAACATTTTTGTTTAGCTAAGCCTACCCAGATGTTTAGAAAATCAATGCGACTCTTAATCGGGTTTTAGTCTATTGTTATTTCAACTTTCTGTCTTAAATTATTGTTGTTAGTTTTTTCTTAGTGATAGTTTTATTGTTTTATCTTCTTTGTAAAACAACTTTGAGGGGTTTTTTTTAATACAATTAAGTGATGTATAAATTTTATATAATACATAAACACACATATAAATTTGATCATGCATTTCTCCATCTTTCCCATACTTCTTAATGTTATAACAGCATTCAAATGACGTTTCCTTATTCCAGCACCAGCACTTCATGCAAAATCATGCCCGAACTCTGCCAGAAAGGAGAGCAGAAGATTCTATATTATAACCCTGTTATAAATGAGGCTCTCCTTTCTGCGTTCTAGGGCTTAAGTGGTCTCAAAAACTTAACTTGACTAAAAACGTTACTCAGTCTTGAAGCAGTTTTAGCATAGTTTGAGACACTGAAAAAAATGTGTTATTTGCTTTCCTGGTTTTGTGCTGAAGACTTGGTTCGAATGATTTGCTACCTGGAGGAGGGGAGGAAAATTAAGCAAAATGTTATGTGTGTTTTAGATCGCATTGAGAAGCATTCCACAATGCCAGACTCACCTGTGGATGTGAAGACGCAATCCAGGCTGACGCCCCCAACAATGCCACCTCCTCCCACTACCCAAGGAGCCCCAAGAACCAGCTCTTTCACACCCACAACGTGTAATTATACTTTTATTTCCTATATTCTTTATGTCAGAATTATTGCTGCATGCCATGATGAAGAAATCTGTCATACACACGTATAATTAACACATGTATATGAGCAGTAATATATTATTCGTATAGAGATATATGAGGCTGAGTCACATTCATAGGTTTATGAATACTTTGAAATAGCAAGTGTTGCTTTCTTGCCCCCTGTAGTTAAAGTTCAAGCCTTTTTTCTGTTGGTGAGAATTACAGAGAACTTTGTTCAGGAATATGTTATTATTATTTTTTGATAGTTGCATGATATGTGTTTCTTATGAATGAGAAGACAAGGTTGCTCATCCTTTTAAACCCATACTAATCAAAGGTACGCTGGGGTGGTCCTCACCTTTTGTCTTCTTGGCTTATCTAATCGTACACTCTCCCATCCCCCCTGCTGAGGAAATCAACCTGTGCATGTTATTTCGGGAGTCTTCTGAAATTGCGACAGGATGGGTTCAGTTCACATAACCAATTTGAACATTCTGAAATGGCGTGTGAACCAAAATACAGCCATCCCTTGCAATCTTCACTTCTCCAAATTTCCCAGTGCAGTTCTGCAAACAAATAATGCACACAAGGTAAAGTATGCATTAAAATGCATATTTTTAATGAAACAGACACAGAGAGATGTGTTATATTAGGGAAAATCTGCTTCACAAAAATGTGCATGTAGGCAAAAAGGCATACAAAATTTGTATACTACTGGACGTTTCCACTAAAATGCTGATTAATTTTCATGAGTGCTTTGAAAACATCACAAGCTGATGTAGAGAACGGAATTTAAGATGTAAAAAATTAAAAGCAGGGAGAACGTGAAATTGACAGATACACCCATCCCATCTCTCGCTAACCAACCTTGTCACTTCCAGGTTTAGAACTGGGTTGTCTTATTTTATTATCATGGGAACATATTCTTACTGCCATCTAGGGAAGCCAAGAGATGGCTGAATTCCTAATAGAGGTAGCTCCTGCCTCAGCCATCCTAATCTCATGTTCTCACCGTATTTTTTGACTACCACCCTGTGAAGTCAGGGTTGGTGGGAATTCTGGTTTAAAACATCTGAAGGGCGCAGTGTTGGGAACTTCTGTCCTATAGCCATATGATGACAGTGCTTATCACGTAGCACTTTTGTTCTATTGTGCCAGTCCAGAGGTGACTAACCTTTGCCCTCCCCAAGTGTTGGACTTCAACACCTGTCATCCTGAGCCAGCTTAGCCAATGGCCAGGGATGCTGAGAGTTATAGTCTCATAACTGGAGTGCTCTAAGTTAACCACTTCTGTGCTAGTCTGTGGCACATGGTGGTTGCACTGTTTACAGCTATCTGTTTTATCTCTGCTCTTGGAATATTTAGTTAAAAGTAGCACCAGTGTGCTTATACAGATAACGTATTGCACTTCTGCTATCAGACAATACCTGCCCACTTTATCCTAAACAAAGAGGTAATCATTTAAACACTGTAAAGTTTTGTTGCCAGAACAGCAGGTAAGGTAGCCTGCACCAGAGCCAGCTGTTCATTCCTAGAGCCATTATCATCACTAGCTCAACTAGGAATTTTTTTGGCTCAGGGCTATATATAATAAGATAGCTGTTCCCTTAAGGAGCTTGTGATCCAGAAAGCCAATGCCATTCAAAATCTCAAGAAAGGCAATGTTGCCTTTTCAGTTTTTGTCATGAAAACTTGAGACAGAATGTAAAAAGGGAATGGGTCCAATATTTGAAACGGACTTTATTTGGGGGGGGGGCGTGCGCAGAGTTCTTCTCCTGTCCTTTTCAAACCCACAAGAAGACATACAACAGTAATTATTGGTACCAAAAAACAAAAAAACAAAAAATTCAGCTCAGCCCAACACTTACTCTAAAATTCTGCTAATTTGAAAATTTAAATGTTCATTCCAGAACCACAATGAAAAATTCTGTGTTAAAATATGCAGAAAAAAGTAGGTGTTGGGAACCGCCCTGTGATCTTCAGGTGAAGTAGTATACAAGTTTAATTAATAAATAAATTTATGCTAGTTTTTTTCTTTTTTTTAAAGCAGGGGGACAAGTTAGGCAGATAGGAGGTAACAATACTTGGATGGCTCTAGAAGATCTGGAGGATAAGGCTCTGAACTCTTTGCCTCCGTGGTCAGGCACAGTATGCTTCTGGACACCTGTTACTGGGAATCACAGTGGGAGAGACTGCAATTGCACTCAGGTCCTGCTCTCAGGTGGGATCACAGGCATCTATTTGGCCACTCTGAGAACAGGGTGCTGGACTAGAGAAGCCATTGGTCTGATGCATCAGGCTCTTCTTCTGTACTCAATACCTCCTCTGGACCTAAAATGGTTATGGCATTGACCTAGGAAATGTTCAGTATGCAAGAAGCTACTGTCACATCATCAGACGTTTGCATTGAAGCCTGCCTTCAGATATATTCTGTTACAGAAAAGTAAATTAAAATATTTCATTTCTTTTCTTTCCCCTCCCTTTTTAGTAACCAATGGCACAAGCCATTCACCAACAGCACTAAACGGGGCTCCTTCTCCACCTAATGGCTTTAGTAACGGCCCATCATCTTCCTCCTCATCGTCCTTGGCTAATCAGCAGTTGCCACCAGCTTGCGGAGCTAGACAGCTTAGCAAACTGAAGAGATTTCTCACAACCTTACAGCAGTTTGGCAATGACATTTCACCAGAGATTGGGGAGAGAGTGCGTACCCTCGTGCTAGGACTTGTGGTAAGCAAATAATGACAGCAGCTTTAATTTTTATTTGTCTTTCCAGACGTGTATTTGGAAGTTCTCCTATTTATCTATATAGTCGGAAAAGGGTTTTGTGTTACATTTACTCATTTCACTTCCCATCCCAGCCTCCTTCCAAGGCTGCTGGGAAGTGTTTACAGTCTCAGCTATGGTCTCATCCACACTAGTTTTCATCAGTGCTTTCTAGGTATGGGCCCTGTGCTTCTCTGATCCATGTCTGGGCACTTTTCTTTCGGCTCCATTACTTTCTCCATGAAAACCTGCACTTTAACGCTCTTGGCAACCCCCCAGAACTTGCTGTTTGTTCCGATTTAGCATTTACTGGCACATAATGTGATGGTGATCGCTAGCTTGGATGGCTCTAGAGGAGAATTAGCAATTGTTGTGAAAGGATAGAATCATCAACAGGTTATTAATTACAAAAGTAGAACGTGAAACAAAAATGTTACAGTGCAGAATGCTCCTGTTCAGAGAGCCACTCAGCCCCTTTCCAGCATACTCCATTCCCTCCCTCTCTACTCTCACTTTTTCCATTTCCCACACACATACACCTGGTGCCCACTAAGCGTGCTCAGTCCTTCTTGGACTGCTTTTGGGTGTTTTCTCCCCTTAGCAACAATATCTGGAGATCTGCAGGTTTCCTATCCTGGGACTAGATGGATCTTTGGTACTGTTGCCAGTCAGTGTTTGGCTTGATGTAAGGCAGCTTCCTTTGTGAGCATGCAGAACCTTTGGTCACTTATTCCTTTTTCCAGATGTCTTTTTCCTATTCTGTTCCTTATGTGTGAGGCACAAAACTGATTGCCAGTTAGACATTGTCCTCAGAGTAAACTACTCAAATATCTTGGACCCTGGTATAATCTTAAAACTTGGACAGATAGTGTAGTGTACAATGGCAGTGGAAAAGATATGGTGGCAAAGCAGCTGTTCACTATAACAGATACAGGGTTGATGCTTCCTATATTGTGTAACTGAATGTTGTTTATACAATATGAATGTTATTCAGCAGTAACATACAGCAATTAAGAAAGTTACTGTGTGGAAAGTACTTTAGGCCTAATCTCTGTTGCCAAACATTTCTGTTATTCATCTTATTGAGTCAGATCTTTTTTTCTTTTCTTTCCCCATTCAACAGAATTCTACTTTGACAATTGAAGAATTTCATTCCAAACTACAAGAAGCTACTAACTTCCCACTGCGACCTTTTGTCATCCCATTTTTGAAGGTATTGCACAGACCATTGGTCTGGAAACTGTTTTAAACCATATTGTTGCTAGGTCACAGATGTATGTTACAGTTTTGCTTTTTAAGAGCGAGGAAGATGAATCTACCATTTAAGGGCTCCCTTTCTTAGTGTAAGCAGGTGAGACTCTGCCAGAGTAACTATTTTATTTTCTTCCACTGCTAACTAGTCATGGAATCTATCAGCTCCCTAATTTATACACAGTACTTTGTACTATTCATTTATAATCCAACACTGACTTCCCTTGGTACATGGTGGAAGATTTGGAAGTTCAGGGGTGCAGAATCCCTTTTCTGCACAACAAATGTTTCCTGTATTGAAGGGTGGAAAAGTCTTTAGCAAATATAGGATGCATGGGAGACAAGTTGAGCCAATTTGATGGGGGTAGGTTTATGCTTTGAGATGTAGACTGCATTCCGATGGCACTTTATTCTGTCCTCCTGATGTTTCCTTACCTGTTGATTTCTGCATTTTATGTGAACTATTACATGGTGGAAAAGCCACTTTTGGAAGTCCTGTGGAATCTAGAGAAAGTTCAGTGCTAATTTCAATGTTAATTATTTCCAGGGGGCTGGAATCCATTTGCAACACAGTTGACAATCACAGTAGTTTTGCCCTGTAATTTCACGTGACAGAATTTGGGGTGGTATCCCAGCATACAGTTCTTTCTTGCTGTCTGAAATTTAGCATGACATGGCGGTATAGCCATCAAAGTGCCAAAGTTCCATAATGCAGCATGTACTGCAGCGTAAAAGAAATGTTAGAAATCAGGAGAAATCGGGACAGAAGTGCTAGCATTAGCACCAGTAAAACTAACACAATAAACCCCACATCTGATCCTGGTCTCCTCCATGCTGTATTTGTCTTTTATTTGTACCCCCAGTTTTAGCAGGGAAGTTGAGGTTCCCATTGGGTATTTGTATCTGGAAACTTGAATCCGAGTGCTCATCAGGGTTCTGAGGGGATGAGTAGCATGTCATTCTTCTTTTGTTATTAGCCCAGTCAGTTTAGTGTTGTTGCAGATTTGACCCCTCCCCAAATATGTCCATTTTTGCCACTGTACATTAACAGTTTCACACCAAGTTTGTAGTTACAGTAGCACAACCGTGGTGGGACAGTGGTGTAAATCCACAATGTTGACATATCTTTGGGCTCTGTCAGTACAACTGAACTTTGTAGCAATCGTATCTTCATATTTTTAGCCAGGGCAGCCAGCATTATGCCCTCTGGATTTTTTGGGACTCCTGCTGCCATCAGCCCCATCCTAGCATGGCTAATGCTTAGGGATGGCAGGAGTTCTAATCCACAACATCCAGAAGCTGCCACATTGGCTACCCCTGCTTTGGCCATAAGTCAAGGATAGGGGTGTACTCCAAAATGATTGTCATTACTGTTGACTCTGGTATTTGATATCAGTAGGTGGTCTATTTTATCCGTGAGCCTGTCAACTACCCTCCCTTCCCTCCAATATATACCTAAATGGAAGAACACTTCTTTCATCCAAGAAAAGTGGTCAATACAAACGGATATGGATTTGTAAATTACAGTGGATTTAAGCCTGAGCTCCCTTCACTGGTAGAGACCGTTAGATTGTCATCTATATCCATTAGAGAACTAGTGGAAACCAGAAAACAAATAATGTAGTTCTTCTCCACTACTAAAGTTGGAGTAACCAAAACTTAACAAATTCATTCATCATTCTAGTATCACTTGAACAGGTGAGGCCAGGTTGTCAGTCATTAGAATCTGTAGATAGGAATTCGCTTGAGGAATTCAATTTTTATAAATTCTGTTGCAAATTTATGTGCTCTGTAATTCACAATGTTACCCATCGGCTTTCATGCTTCTCAAATCTTCCAATGCAGTTCGTGGCTCAAAAATATATCAAAATTCATTTTTAAATGCTTATTTCAAAATTCATATCTTGAGAGATAAATTGTTTAAAAATAGGTTTTAAGTATAAATTTCCATGTGTTTAAAATAATAATAATAATCTCAGATTAATGGAGAAATGAGATAGATTGATGAGTGAACAGTTGTAAAAGTGGCAGATTGTAGATAGACTGAGTTGCCCCTCCCTCCCTGTAGAACAGTAATTTAGCTTAGTTTAGCTCAATTTAATTAGTTACGGCTCAATGTAGATGCAATTTTTATCCTCCATGGAGTACACATGGTGGAATACCAGTGAAAAATAGTAAGAATTCTGACCTGCTTTTTTGTCAGCGACAATCCCCATTAAAGAATACCTGGTACAATTAGGTGAATCTCTAGATTGCTTAAACAGTGAAATTCATTCTTTCTTACTTTGGCTGCAATCCTATGTCCAGTTTCTTGGGTGTAAAGCCCATTTGCTCAGTGGGATTTACATTTTAGTGGACCTTTACAGGATCGCACACTTACCTACTTTTGATATTCTTAATTCTTTATAGCTAATGC
>NC_138539.1:26284896-26332396 GCF_964234715.1 Podarcis melisellensis
TGAGGGAATCACCAGAAGGCCCTTGGCTCTGGACCTCAGTGTCTGGGCAGAACGATGGGGTGGAGACGCTCCTTCAGGTTTATTGAAGGTATTCTGAGCTTGCAGCTAAAAATACTGGTACAAATGTTGAGGATTGAAGCAAAAGAAGAAGAATGGTTATGAAAGCTTAAATGCACACACATACATTACAGCTGAACTGTGTGTGTGCGTGTGTGTAAATGTATCTTTGTGCTTGTGAGGCTAAGGGGGTGCTTTCTAATGGGGGTGTATGTTGTGATGCTGCTCCTCTGATCTTTCAGGCCAATCTGCCCCTGCTACAGCGGGAGCTCCTGCACTGTGCAAGGTTGGCCAAGCAGAACCCCGCCCAGTACCTCGCTCAGCATGAGCAGCTGCTTCTGGATGCCAGCACCACCTCACCTGTTGACTCCTCAGAGCTGCTTCTCGATGTGAACGAAAACGGGAAGAGGCGAACTCCAGACAGGTAAACGTTTTGGAGGGCTTCTATGACGTTGTATTGAAAAGGTGCATGCTGAGTTTGCGAGGTCCACTTTGCCTGTTGCATCAGAATGTTGGGTAATCATTATTCCTTGACCAGTATCCCAGCACACTGAAAAGAGGTCCCTGCTTTATTTAAATGGCGTAAATAACTTTCAGTGGGTCAAGATATCCCTTTGACTGTTGTATGAATATATGAGTGCTGACTCTATAGGGTTGGGCAGAATGAAGTCTCAGACAGTGCGAGCAATGCCTATTGGGGGACAGAGCTGTGTGTCACATAGCTGTGGCCCTTAAGCTAGGTTGCTCTCCTCAGGTGTAGTGGAGAATGTTGTCACAGGATCAGTGTCACCTGCTAGCCATGTCAGCTTGTCTGCGCAAGGGAAGAGCGCCATTTTGTCCTGCTCAGGAACCAAAGAAGTTGAGCTGATTATGCGGGTAAAAGATGATCTGTAAAAGAGAGACAAAAACCAGCAACAAAAGCTTTCTTGTTCTGAGTCACGGTATTGGGCCAGTGGAGACTTTCTGGGATCTCAGGCTAACATCTTTCTGTAATGTCTGAGACCTTTCAATCCAAAGTACCAGAAACTCTACCTGGGACCTTTTTAAATGCAATGGTTATGTTTGTTTATTGCTACACATGTACACTCTACTTCTAAGCAGTGAGAAGTTTCAGAGGTATAGCACTCATGCAGGCTTCAGTTTCCTTTGGAAGGAGTTCATAGGAAGCTTATGGTGTTTGTAATATTTGTATATAAGCTGAGCAGACAATAGAGATTTGCAGCAGTAACTCATTTGCAGCAGATTTGTTAGGATCCTTCCAGAGAGCAACTCAGCTCTCCGTGAGTCTTTTGTAGTCCCAGTCTGAACTGTTCCATCTTTCACACAGTCACAAAATTAGCACATTCCCTACCTGGGTGGAGGGAGCGGGAGGCTGAACTTGTTTCCCAAAAGCCTGTCTTCTTCTGGAAGGGTCTGCAACTGTTAGCTCCTATGGCAATCTATTCTGCACAACAAAGTCAGTTCTGTTTGGCAGGTTTGACCATGCCAGTTATGAAGACGATAGATATTGTAGTGGTTAATAATGGAGTAGGTCAGATTCCAGGCTCTTAGCATCACAGGGTGGGAGAAGAAATTACTACAGATGGTCTCAGGAGGGCTGATGGTACCAATGCCATCCCACTAAGGCAGGTCCTCTGTTGGTCTACAGAGTTTTCTGGTCCATAGCGACTGATGACATCATCCAGATTCCAGACTTCCACTCTGTGTTAGTAGCCACTCTTTCGATCACACTGCTTTCTGCAGCAAACCAGATACTCATTTCAAAAAAGATGAAACTTGCCCAAGAATTTGCATACAAGGTGAAGCCAGTGTTTGAGATACAGAGCACAAAACAACTCATTTGGACCTGCAGATTTTGTCCAACTGAATGCCCTGTAGCATATTTGATACAATCGCATCTGCTGTTCTGTATTTAGTCGCATCTGCGAGTGCTCTGGTGACATCCCATTGCACTGAGGCGGGATGAATTTATTGACAGAGTTCGTTGCAGAATGCTGGGCTTTTTATTTTGATAGAAATGTAGTTGGTTTTTATAGTTGGAAGAGGGCAGGATAAAAATCAAGTTAAAATAAATTAACTAAGTTATGCTTGAATGCAACAGAATGTTCCATTATCAGTAATCAGTGGAGAACTCTGCTTTTTCATGATAAGCCTGAAGGCACAATTTGCCCCTAAATAATTAGGATTATAATGGAGCTCTGTTCACGTGTACTAGCCAACAAATTGTTTGGTTTGTTGTATGCACATTTAAAGTGGCTAGCAGATCATTTGGATTCCAGATATGACTGTCACTGTCTCTGTTTCGTGTTTTTGTCTTAAGAAAACATTCAATATAGGCCAGGAGAGGGAGAGATGGTTTTTATTCTGGTTTAAAAAGCTGTTTTCCAGCCATCTATATCCCAATCCGGCTCCCTGGCTCACATATCATTTTCACTGAGCTGAAAAAGAATGCTATATAGGGATGTGGTAGTTGCTCCCCCTAACATGCCCCAGTACTGCCTGCATGTAAACGTGGTAAAGCGAAAACAATACTTCAAGGACTGCCTCTCTCCAAATGCATCGACCCAGACCCTGTGATCATCATCCGAGGTCCTTCTTCATGTGCCTCCTCTACAAGGGGTCTGGAAGTTGTCAACACGAAAGCAGGCCTTTTCTGCTGTGACTCCCCGCTTGTGGAATCCTCTCTCCAAGGAGGCTCACCTGGTGCCTTCTTTATATATCTTTTGTTGTTGTTTAGTCATTTAGTCGTGTCCGATTCTTTGTGACCCCATAGACCAGAGCACGCCAGGCACTCCTGTCTTCCACTGCCTCCTGCAGTTTGGTCAAACTCATGCTGGTAGCTTCGAGAACACTGTCCAACCATCTCATCCTCTGCCATCCCCTTCTCCTTGTGCCCTCCATCTTTCCCAACATCAGGGTCTTTTCCAGGGAGTCGTCTCTTCTCATGAGGTGGCCAAAGAATTGGAGACTCAGCTTCAGGATCTGTCCTTCCAGTGAGCACTCAGGGCTGATTTTCTTAAGAATGGATAGGTTTGATCTTCTCTCAAGAGTCTCATCCAACACCATAATTCAAAAGCATCAATTCTTCGGCGATCAGCCTTCTTTATGGTCCAGCTCTCACTTCCATATATCACTACTCGGA
This sequence comes from Podarcis melisellensis, assembly GCF_964234715.1. Lineage (NCBI taxonomy): Eukaryota > Metazoa > Chordata > Lepidosauria > Squamata > Lacertidae > Podarcis > Podarcis melisellensis. The sequence continues at coordinate 26,288,096 of NC_138539.1, forward strand.
AAACCATAGCTTTAACTATACGGACCTTTATATATATCTTTAGGCACCAGGAAAAACAATACCTCTTCTTCCAGGCCTTTGACTAATTAAACAATCTATGTATGACCTTTTAAACTGTGGAGAGCTATAGTTTTGTTGGTAACTACAGCATGTATTTTTGTGGTTTTATATTGTAAACTACCCTATGATTCTCGGATGAAAGCTGGTATATAAATTTAATTAAATAATAACACTAGTAATAATAGAGCCTACCGGAATTCTGTGTAAACTATTGTGCCTTCAGTGGACTGGATCAAGCCCTAGTATCTTTATTTTATTTTTATCTATAGAAGATTGCATTTGATTTCTTGGCTCTAGATGATTTTAAGGATAAGCCACAATGTTTTCCCTTATGCTTTCAATTTTCCTTGTTCTTACGACTAGTAGTTAGTTTCCACTTTCCGGCTTATTTTTGGCGACCACAGTTTACTCCTCATGATTTTTAAAAGCACTGTCCTATGACTCCTTCTGAACAAGCATAAATCAAAAGAGAAGGAAATGAAGTTCAGATATCTGAGCAATGTTTGGCACAGGCTCCTGGAATAGCTAGAAGGGAAACTGCTTTTATTTAATCAACAGCAATCATAAGTAATTTAATTGTTGATGCTCACCTTTTAAGCTGAGTTCAGTATAGATGATCCATTTAAATATTAGACATTACACTGCCATTGTCTTCTGTATAGCCAACTCCGGATGTTACAGAACACCAAGATTACTTGAATACTTGAATAAAAGAAGCAGGGAGAATTCTCACCCAACTGGATCCAAAGTCAATTAGGTCATGACATGGCCCAAGATGTCAGAATATTTATGCCACAGACTTATGGATGGGAGATAATCCTGTTGCAGTCTGAACATTTCAGACTATCTTGCAATTTGAGAATCCAAATTAGTTAACCATATGAAACCACCCTTGCAGGGCAAAACGTAGCTAACTTCTTTGAGGTTTCATTACAATCTAGGAGTATATAAATCTAGTTAGTTAGTTAGATCGATCAATCAATCTTACTGAACAAAAGGAGTTGTGATAATCTTTTGGCAAATTTAAATTATGGCATCAAAATTGTTCACTGATTTCTATGTCACTGCCTAACTTTTCCCATTGTTCTGCATTTCCCATGATGTGTTTATCCTTGTTTAGGCAAGCAACATAAATTTCAGTTTGATTTCTAACTCTGTGCTTATGTCTGGACACACTACAGTTTCTAAAAACATGCATGTTGGTGTTAGAACATCCCTTATGGATTCCAACCCCCCCCCCCCAATATCTGTTCACAATGGTTACCTGGTGTTTGAGATGTCCTAGTCTTGTTAGATGCTGTGTCATAAAATAAACCCAGAAGAGAATGTCAGGTACTGGGAAGTTTTTTTTAAAATATCTACCTTTGGTGGCAGCACTGGAAGTCTACAGTGACTTGGATCCAAAGATTGGAAAGATAAAATGTATTATCATCATTTCGTAAACTCTTGCACAAGTGCTATCAGAACACTTCTTGTATTGCAGCACTATACTGCTTTGGGGTTTAGGGTTAGGCAAATCTGTCAGTTTTGGTACCTGTTTCACATTTTTCCAGACTTATATTTGAGATATCCATGTTTCTGCATCATTCTGCAAAATAAATAAATAAATAAAAATAGAATATCCTAATGAAAATTCTAGTACACTTTCCCCCTAACATAAACCTTTTCATGTGCAATTTTGCCTACCATACATATTTTTGAAAGCATTTCCCCCTAATATTACAGTAATGTATTTTGCATATTTTTCACTATTAGGTGCTCACTTTTCCCTAATATTTGTACTTGTATACACACTATTTGGTTGGAGAACTGTATCACAAAATTTAGAGAAGTGCACGTTTTAATTACTGCATTTTGGTTCACATCTTGTTTTGGGAGGTGTGAATGCCAACCGAACCAAATTTCTCCCCCATCCCTAATTAGAGTTTTGTTGCAGCATGAAAAACCTGGTGAATAAGGAAGTTGCAGGCTGCCAAATATGAACTTTAGTGAGCCATAAAGAGATTTTGGAAAGAGCTCTTGCATAGCATTGCACAAGGGTTTGCAGAGACAGAATGACTCTCGATTTCTCACACAGTGCTTTTCTACTAGGCTATAAATAGTACTGCCATGAAGAATTTCCCCTAACAGAAACAAACCACTCTAGCCAAGCCTGTGTTTATGATTTTCACCAAGCTGAAGAGGTATTTTAAAGATGGCAGGCTGCATAAGTCTGACGTTGCAGTGTATATACTTGATATCCTTCTCTTCTTCTTACTGTCTCAGCTCAAACAGGTTTTACAGGTTCTGTAGTGCTTCAAAACCTGCAAAACCTAACTGCAGCTAGGCAGAAAAGCTGAGAAGTGTATTCCAGTTGCCGAATGACTACCATCTCTGTGTAAGCTAAATGGCATGTTGTTCCATTCATTCTGGGTCCAGGATATTTTGAAGAGAAACTTCTCCCAGATGAGCCTTTACAGGTATAAAGATCTTTCAGTAAGTCCTGCTATTGTATAGGAAACAGGACCTTTTCGATAGCGACACATTCTTGCAGAAAGCCGCTCATATTGAAGTGCAGAGACTTGGCCGATTGCTGATCTACTAAAAGCCGTTTAATGCCATCAAGTTGTTTTTATGATACGTTTGTAGATTTCCTTGAGATGCATGTGGACAGCGACTCATAAATTAAAGAGAACAAACGATTTGAAGGGATAAAGATTAATTCTGCTTACTGTTCTTTGTCTTAGCCACTTTTTGCGACTTCAGTGGATTTGGATATTGTTACTATCCAATATTGAATTTAGATGGAATATTTGCATTTAGACATTATTATTTTTATTGATTTTAAGTTCCTAGTGAAAAATGCCCCCCACACTTTAAAAACTGAGCAGGTGGGGTAGAAATTAGTTAAAATAATGCTAATAAATCCCACCCTTCACCCTTCCTTGGTGAAGAGGGCTGCCTCTTCAATGAAGGCTGAAAAGAAATGCAATATTCCTAGTTTCTGCCTTGTGCATGTACCCACTCTTACCATAAAGGTTTGTGGACAACCAGGAAAAACATATCATACAATTAAAATAATATACTATAATTGAGCAACTTAAATATTATATATACCCTGGTCTACTGTAGGAGCAGTCTGCCAGCAGAGCTCTGTGTTTCACTGAATGTTTTCTTGGTGCATATGGTCTGATACGGATGAGCAGCCACAGTGAGAATTTGGAGTCTATTAAACTAGCTCATTAAAAAGATCAATCTGTTTCTGTAATAATACTGGGAGCCATCAGTCATTGAATGAGAGAAGAAAGTGACACCTGAGGAGACAACACACTCACACACATATATGTACATATATTTCTTTTTTATAACTGCATAGCATGCCAGATGAAAAATGCTCTGCTCACTCTATAAATGACTCCCCCCCCTCCCAGACTTATACCCTATTTCGGGAAGTGGCATAATGACTATTCCATCACATTTGATCCAATGCTTTTTCTTCTGTCCTGTGCCAAGGAACTTATATGTAAAGAATACATATGTAAAGAATATAGTGAAATTGCTACATATATAATTGTAGCCCCTAACTGGTATATATTAATTACCTAACTTTATAGATATAGTATAATGAATAGCAACATTGTGCCTGCAATTGGCTAAATCGCCTTGCTTTATAAGAACAAAGGAAAGATGTCAAAGATGAGGCAACTTTATGGCTATTTGGGATTCATTTACTGAATTTTGTAACCTGAGGCTTGAATCTTGTACCTACGTAATTGTCAGTAAGTTCAATTGAACTTAATGAGACTTACTTCCCAGGAGACATGCCTAGCATTGTGCTGTGGATATATTTATGCCTAACCCAAGGAGAACTGAAGGCAGAGAAATAACCCAAAACAAAGCCCTGCTGGGTTTGCACCAGCAATGTGGAAGATGGCAGGGGGCAGCCACAGTGTTTATCCAGTTTCCTTTCTTCAGTTTCCAGTTGGTTGTGCTTTCCCCCAAGATCTTCCATTGCAATTGGGTGCAAAATTAGTCCCAAAATTAGTTCAAGGACTGGAATGCTACTCCACCCAGCCCCATTCTAGGGGGTGTAAATAAATTGGCCATCCACTCAGTGTGGTGTGTTTCTTTTTTAAGTACTTCACAGTCTGCTTGGGTGTCATCAATTTGGTGCCATCAACAAACCTGGCCACCTCATTGTTCACTCCTGATTCCATATCATTTATAAACAACTTTAAAACTACAGGTTCCAGTACAGCTTCTTTCTTCCCTCCACTTTGAGAATTGTTCATTTATTCCGATTACTGTTTGCAATAACCAGTCCTGCTAAATTGAATGAGACAAAAGATCTTTATGAAATCCAAGATTACAGTGTCTGTGAGACCGACATGCTGTTGACACTCTCAGAGAGCTCTAAGATTTAGAGAAGAAGGACTTCCCTTTGCAGAAGCCATGCTGATTCTTCTTTAGACATGTTCTCCTACATGCTTGATATGACAGAATCTTTAATAATGTGTTGATAATATTTATCTTTAATAATGTGCTTCTCTAATCTACCCATAAATATGTTAACATTAAGCTAACTGGCCTGTGATTTCCCGGATTGCTTTAAAAAACAGGTGTTACATTGGCTACTTTCCAATGTAACACCTATTTACATTGCTAGTATGGAGGCCAATTTTAGAGGCAAGTTACATATTTTTGTTAGAAGATCAGCAGTTTCATATTTGATTTGTTCTCTTGGTGTGGGTGGATGCCATCTGGTCCTGGCAATTTGTTCTTTTTAGTTGCCAGTAAGCCTTAGAAGATCATGTCTATTTGTCTCAATCCTTCAGACTATCTCCGCAAAAAAGTCAGCCTATGCATAGGTTACCTACATCTTTTGCAGCAAAGACAAGCACAAAATCCTTTCAGCCTCTCTGCAATTTCCCTGTACACCTTTGGCAGAAACTCTTTTATCCTGTAATGCTCCAACTGCCTCACTGACTAATTTCCTGCTTCTGACCTTTTTTTGATTGTTGGTCTTGGCAATAAGAACAATTATTGTTGTGTTGTTTTCAGCAGTTCTCAAATTCGTTTTCCCCCACTTGCCTTATTGTCAACATACATTTGTCTTACTTCCAGAACATTGTGTGCTCAGAACACTTATCCACAAAAGTGGATGTGCAATTTCCATAATGTTAAGATATTCCTGTGTCGTTAATTGCACACCATTGCACATTTTAAAAGCACCTTCATTCGCCATTTGATTACCTTGTAAAATAAGCTATTGTTCTATTTGCATTTTGCCAACAAGAATAAGGTAGCATTACTCAGGCTCAATTTCTAGTGAGAAATTAAATAATCCTCCCCCAGCTCCATAGGTGGACAGCAGTCACCTTGGCAATTATGGACAATAGTTCAAATATATTCTCCATACATCCTCCTGTCTACTGAACACCCACTACACTTGAATTTGGAAGCTAATTCTTTGTGAGGGGTATTTCATCCATTTCCTACAGACCTAAATCAAATGTGGATTAGTGGCTGCTGTCCCTATCCTCTCCACCATATTTTTCATGTTCCTGTAATGGAGATGTTCTTTGGTCTTGCATTCTGCTTCAGCCAATCAGAAATGTGCCCTGCAACTTGTTAGTGCTTTGTGATAGGACACCTGTTTTGCAAGCTGAAGGTCTAGGTTGAATCCCTGACGCCTCCAGTTAAGCAGAACAGAGGATAGATGATTGACTGCCAGTCAAGTTTTAGGTCCCAGGCACATGACAACTATTATTTGCTTCTCTGAGCATGGGCAGCATGAATTTCCTTCTTATTAGCAGACTGAGCCTAACTATGGTGCTTGTAATTACTTACAAGATAAAAATAGAACAGTAGTCACTTTTTGATGGTCATCAGAGAGAGTGATGGAAGTCACAGCCAGGCTTAACTGGTGCGTTGCTTTCCATGCAGAGGCACAACAGACCCAGTGCTGATCACCTTTAGATTAACAGCAGAACATCCTGCACATTTTTGTTTTATTCACAAACCCTGCAGCCTGCTTGAGACTTTTATTCACGTGTGAATATGCAATTTTCACTTCAAGCATGAAAAATAACAGCTTTCACAGCATCCCTGTTAATTATAGGTCTCCTTTCAAAAGTCGTGCGTGACAAGGTGTTAAGAATATTGTCTCAGTAGTGGTCACATATAAATCATTTCCACATTGCAATTTTTTTAATGGTTTGGCCAAGTTGGTTCCAAAGGATAGAAGTTGCATTCCCTGTCTAAGTCATAGTCAGGGAAAACCTACAGAAATCAATTGACAAATTAGTCATGACTTACATAGTTCCATTTGCTGGTGTGGGTACAGGATGTTCGCGGTGTGCTGTAGGCCAGACTGTAGAACTAAACACAGGAGATTGGTATTTGGGTTGAAATAGGCCACAACTCTATTGATTACAGATTCCAGTTGGTTTGGCCAAGGCATTAGGTATGAATCTAATATCAAGCAGCCTACCTCCTGGTTGATAAACCAATTGAGGTAAGCCCTGAAGTGGGGAGCTGCCCCTGACATGCACTAGGTGCCATAACCCTGCTCAGGGTTGGCATTGGGAGAGGTGTTTTGGCCCATTGGCCCCCAATGGGCTCCTGGACAGAGTCACCCCTCCTAGACCCCTTTAATGGGGTACCTGCTCAATTTAGGATCCAACCCAATGTCTTATCTGCCAAAGTTGTGACAGTTGCTATGAGGTAGGCAAATTCCTCCCTGGGCCTAAATATGGTGGCCAATAAACCACAGGAAGGTCCGGTTCATCCTGCCCGTTCACCTCCTGGATGGGTGTTTGGTGAATCCTGCAGTGATCATCCAAGAGGGCAACCCACAGCAGGCCACCCCCTGAAAAACAGTGGGAGTATCTTCATCTTCTCCCCCCAGTGGCCTGATAGGTCCATGGGACAGGATCCAGCTGGCATCCCAGCATGGCCGGGAAGGGGAGACACCAAGCATCTCTTCCCCCACTGCCCCAGCTGTGCGGTTCCAGAGCCGTGACACATGGTAAAGGCTTCCCACCCAGGTCAGTGGTATTATTTCTGTGGGTTTGCTCTGAGTATAACAAAATCAGATTTATCCAATGTATGTTAATTGAAGTGGTGCTTTTATTTGTTTGTATAGCTTATTTATAGGTTTGTATAGAAATGGGAAAGCTTCCAGGTTCCACAAAAATCTGCATAGATGAAAGTTAAGATTCAGGTACCTTCTGCCACTTGCAACCCAGAACAATAAATAAAGCATTTTTAAAAATGCTTATTATCCTTACGTTTTGTAAACAGTTTGTTATCTGCAATGCAGATTTTTCAGTCCATTGCAATCTAGTTCCATCAGTCTAAGTTGGGCCAATCAAATGCACAATCTTAACTGCATGATATCCTCTTATCACAAAAGCATGTGGGGGATTTCTTTTCTTTCAAAGGTAAAGCTTTCATTTCTGCTAGTGTCGACAGACATATCAAAGCTAGAATTGTCCACCACTCCCTGGGTAATAGCAACTTAATACAATGAGAAGAGGGAAAAGCACAGAAAGTTCTCCAAGTAGCATAGCAGTATGTGCAGTAGGATGGCAGCAATCGTTTTGTTTGAAAGGATCCAATTTCAGAAAGCAGCATGACCATTTTAAAAGTACTGTTGTATAAACATTTTATGACATGGTTTCCTTTCAACCCTGTGCTTTTACTTTTTCCGCCTATCATGACCCATGTAGGAAAAGTTGTAGTCATATCAACAGCAGTGGGTTTCCCTCCCCCCCACCACCTGTGCTGTAGTTGCTACTATACAAACAGTTTAAGAACAACCATTATATATGGGGCTTCCAAAAATGCCTCTGCAAAATCTCTGAAATGCAAATATGGGAATGTGTTATGTTTGGTAGAGAACTAATGATAATTCCCGCGCAAAATTATTATTATTATTATTATTATTATTATTATTATTATTATTATTAATAGGCTATCATAATTTTTTTGCTCTAGAAATGTCTGCATGCTGTTTATTTGCGAGCTTTCATAATTCAGTAAAAGATATTGCTGCATTTTATCAGTAGTATGCAATTCAAATAAAGTGTTTCTATTTCTATTATATTTTTATCTGGAAAGAAATTCACAGAATTCTCAGTTTTCTTTTAAGGTTCGGTATATGTTTACGTGTAAAGAACTGATCTTTCACTCTTATGAATGTTTTTTAAAAATACCAACACTTTTAATGTTATGGCACTTGATAGTACTCTTCCTGATGGCACAGTTTTTGGAGGATTTAAACCCTTGTCAATATCTCTCTAAGTCTGAAAGAGATCTTTATCTATAGATTCCAAGAAAGACCATAAAAAAAAAATTAGTAGCAATGATTGTTCTCTGATAGGAGATCATGACAAAGTTATCAAGAAGCAAAGTCGCAAATGAGCCAAATATTCTTGGCTATGCGCCCATGCATTGGGCAATAGAAGAAAAAAGTGACTCTAGTAAATTGTAAGATGCTGACATGCAGAAAGGATTTCTACCAATTTATGAATGTGGCTATTGCTCAGCTTTAAAGCAAAGCAGGGAACAAGCTGAAATAAATCCTGTGTTTGCCCACCTTTTAGTGGAGTCTGAAATAAATGTCCATGATGAGTAAATGTATTTCATCTACTGTACGTGCTATGAAAGTTACACTCACCTTCCCTGTAGGGAGGAAATACAGTGGACACTCAGGTTGCGAACGTGATCCGTGTGAGATGCATGTTCGCAACCCACAGTGGCGATTCGGGGCTTCTGCGCATGAGCAAAGCGCGATTTAGCTCTTCTGTGCATGCGCGACCGCCGAAACCCAGAAGTAACCCGTTCTGGTACTTCCGGGTTTCGGCTGCTCCGTAACCTGAAAAAACGCAACCTGAAGCGTCTGTAACCTGAGGTATGACTGTAACTCTTTCGCAAAACATGTTGCCCTTTTTCTTCTTTAGAACCAAAGAAAATGGCTTTGACAGAGAGCCTTTGCACTCAGAGCATCCAAGCAAGCGGCCCTGCACTATTAGCCCAGGCCAGCGGTACAGTCCAAATAATGGTTTGTCTTACCAGCCCAATGGTCTGCCTCACCCCACTCCGCCTCCACCTCAGCATTACCGTTTGGATGATATGGCCATCGCCCACCACTACAGGGACTCATACAGACACCCCAACCACAGGGACCTCAGGGACAGAAACAGACCTATGGGTAAGCAAAGCTCTTCCTCTTGGTTTGCTCTACATAGGCATCAAACTTCAGTTGCTCTTTTATGAGTGGAGAAATGTATAATACAGTCCATGAATTAATCGCAGCGCATGTCTCAAGATGGGTAGGGGAGAGAATCCCGCCAGTAAATTGCCCTGTTCTCTGCCCCTGCAGAGTTAGAAAGTAGGAATGCTGCACTTTAGACCTGCTCTGCCTTTTCTTGTTTCTGGGATGGCCAGAAATCATGACTGTTTAATAAATAAAAATATGTTTGAATAAAAAAAAATGTGGGTTCAGAAAGGCATAGAAATGTTTATTTTATTCTTATGGGGTCCCCCCCCCCCGGGTAGATGCATCTTTCATGGCCCGTTGAAATAAAAGGAAATTAGACAAAACAATAGATGTGCTTTATGTGTGTCTTCCATTTAATTCCGCATCAATTTGCAGTGGAATTCCCAGGAGTTTGTGCCCTAAGACGATTGACTTCCATAAACTATTGAAAGTTCAGTTGCCCTCTTGCTGTTCACTTCCATTTAATGCCATTGTTTTAGTTATAGAATCATTGTTTCAGCTGGGTTTTTATTTTATTTTTTGGAGCAGATCTTATGTTGAATGCCAATGTGTTCTAGAAAGAGACCAAGTCACAATCAGTGCTGGAGGTCTAGAAACTGGATAGTGGTGAAATAAGCATATGAAGCAATCTTACCCTGAGTTGGACCATTTATCCACCTAGTTTATTATTGACTGGCAGCACCTCTCTAGAATTTCAGACAAGGTTTTTCCCTAGCTCTACCTGTAGATGCCAGAGATTGAATGTGCTCCATCATTGAGCTCTGTTGTTTCCTGAATTAACTCCTTCAGGTGGAACAGAGGCCAGCAGATATAGGCCCTTTCTTTCATTTTTAAGCACTGCAGCAGTAAGACTACCTTAAAGGTAAAGGTAAAGGACCCCTGACAGTTAAGTCCAGTCGCGAACGACTCTGGGGTTGTGGCGCTCATCTCACTTTACTGGCTGAGGAAGCTGACGTTTGTCCCCAGACAGTTTTTCTGGGTCATGTGGCCAGCATAACTGAGCTGCTTCTGGCAAACCAGAGCAGCGCACGGAAACACTGTTTACCTTCCCACTGGAGCGGTACCTATTTATCTACTTGCACTTTGATGTGCTTTTGAACTGCTAGGTTGGCAGGAGCAGGGACCAAGCAATGGGAGCTCACCCCATTGCGGGGATTCAAACCACCGACCTTCTGATTGGCAAGCCCAAGGCTCAGTGGTTTAGACCACAACGCCAGCTGTTAGTGGAAGGAAGCTCTTGCAAGGGGACTTTCCTGTCCCTTCCAGCTCCCATTCCCCTTAAAAAGTCTTTTTGGTGGGCAAAGAGACCATCCTGAATAGGGTGTGGGGAGCTGTTGGGATGGGATGTGGCATCTTGGTGAGCAGAACAAAACTCCTTAGGATCCGGATCTAATACACTGTGGCAAAATGGTACTATAGCCAGAGCCACATTCAAAGCCAGTTTTATGGCGCATAGCAAGGGACCCACCTATCTGAGAAACTGCCCCTCCCTATATTAGCCAGTGTGCCAGTCGTGATTGGATATTCAAGCCCTTCTTTGTGGGTTGTCACTGCAGCAGTGACATCAAACTAATGACAGCCATCAGCAGGGTCTTTACCACCATGGCCCCTAAACTTTGGAATGCTTGGCCTGTTACGCGAGGAGATCCTTGCCTTTATCTGCTGTTTTTGCACAGTTGATTCTGTGGATGTATCACAGAGGGCTTTGTATGTTTCATCCAATGGGGGGGGGATTCTTTCATTGGATGCCTTTTATTATATGGTGTCAGCTGCTTTGAGTGTGAGGGAGCAGTCTGAATGTGTTTTTAAATAAATGAATGAATAAATTCTCTTTGTCCCCATCCCTATTTCTGTTTATTGATTGGACCAGAATGTGATATGCCTGCTTGTGTTCCACTTATCACTGTCTAGCAATGTTCTCTCCTCCTTATTGATCTCATAATACTGAGGATCAATGGGGCAAGTCTGTATTTTTTGTGTCTTTTTTCCCCATTGATTATCTACTTCTCCAGAAATGCTGTTGGGGACCTAGAAGGTCTTATTATACCTCAGGCCCTGTGATCTTATTATGTGCCTCTTTCATTTGCTTGATGCTGGTGTATCTGATCAGTGTGTTGCGTAATGGTTGTTCCTCATAACCAGGCAGTGTTGTGAATGCCTATAATTTATGGGTATACATGGAAAATTAAATTATTGCTGGTTGACTCTTGCATGTTATTAATATTTCATGGCGGGGTTGCTTGCTTTTGGCAGGGTTGCATGGCACACGTCAAGAAGAAATGATTGATCATAGGCTAACAGACAGAGAATGGGCAGAAGAATGGAAACACCTCGACCATGTAAGAAATACCTGTGCATTTTTGTGTCTCAATAGATGTATAAGTAGATTGCAGTCTCAAAGTAATAAGCATTATGAAATGAGACTATTTAAATTATTCAGGGCTCCCCAAACAGCACAAGAGAAACTTGTACCTTGATCCATATACGCTTGTGGCTTGGAGGATTTCTTTTGTATGCCATCTATTTCCTCCTGTAGGTAACCAAAGGTTAGGCAGTTCAGTTTGTCACATACATGAAGTAATGAGCACACAAAGTTTATGACTTGGAAAGGGCCAGTTGAAAGATCTTCTCAGATTTTAATTCACTAAGTAAGCTTGGTCAAGGCCTGGGAGGAGAGGAATGTTTTTGCTTGGCACCTAAAAGATGAAGATGAATGTTTTCCCTGGGGAGAATGTTCCACAAACGGGGAATGTATTGTGTAAATTATTGTTGTTGTATTGGTTTTTAAGTTCGCTATGCTACTTACCTAGGCATTTCTGCTTAACTTAAGAATAATATGGAAGTTGTCTCTGTTATGGCCTTGTTCCCATGTTTACATTGCTTCTTCCCACACTGCTGACGTAACATAAGAAGTACTCGGCTCCTTTAGTGGAGCCCATTGTGAGGCTGCTCCCTGGACCAGCACCAACAGTGAAAACTAGGGCAATTGCAGCATGCAAAAGATTTGCAGAATGGGTGGCTCCCAGATGGCTCTGGGCTTCTTTCATCACACAATGGCATGGGAAGAAGTTCCACCATGGCAGCTCCCATGCCAGCAGTGCAACATGAAATTAGAGCAGGATATTTGTACGTCCCCCAAGGAGTTGTATATTTGGTCCCTCCAGAACTGTTCCTTCAAAACCTGCTACTTATTTGAACAAGGAAAGAGTTCTCAGCACTGTGACTGAATAAACATAAAATATGATTAGACAGTAAAAACAAGTATGGTGTCGTGTCAAGAGTTAAGTCCAAGTCCCAGGTTCAAATCCCCACTCATGGAATATGTGTGGTGTGAAGCCCTATCATTTCCTTTCTGACAGCTTTTCCTTTATGACTTCCAGCTTTTAAACTGCATCATGGACATGGTGGAAAAAACAAGGCGATCTCTCACTGTGCTACGGCGATGTCAGGAAGCTGACCGGGAGGAACTTAATTACTGGATACGGCGGTACAGCGATGCAGAGGATTTAAAAAAAGGCAGTGGTAGCAATCACTCCAGGCAGCAGAGTCCAGTGAATCCAGATCCCGTCCCTTTAGGTACTGTATCTGCATTAAATGGATACTTCTTGTAGTTTAGTCATTTAGTTGTGTCCAACTCTTCGTGACCCCATGGACCAGAGCACGCCAGGCACTCCTGTCTTCCACTGCCTCCCGCAGTTTGGTCAAACACATGTTGGTAGCTTCGAGAACACTGTCCAACCATCTCTTCCTCTGTCGTCCCTTCTCCTTGTGCCCTCCATCTTTCCCAACATCAGGGTCTTTTCCAGGGAGTCTTCTCTTCTCATGAGATGGCCCAAGTATTGGAGCCTCAGCTTCAGGATCTGTCCTTCCAGTGAGCACTCAGGGCTGATTTCCTTAAGAATGGAGAGGTTTGATCTTCTTGCAGTCCATGGGACTCTCAAGAGTCTCCTCCAAACTTAAAAGAGTTCACATATTTTTTTACAATGCAGTGCTCCTTAGAATGTGTCTCTGCCCAATCCTGTTTTCTCTCAGTCCTTCTATTTTTGTTGCTCCCTTTCTTTAAAATCACCAATGGATGGGGAAGTTGTACTGAAATGCAGCTTCAGCTCCATCTGCTTACCTGAATTAGGCATATAAGCCTTTACAGTGGTACCTTGGTTCTCGAACTTAACCCATTCCAGGAGTCCATTCAACTCCTGAAACCATTTGAAAACCAAGGCGCAGCTTCATATTGGCTGCAGGAGCTTCCTGCACTCAAGTGGAAGCCACATCGGACGTTCGGCTTCCGAAAAACGTTCGCAAACTGAAACACTTACTTCCGGGTTTGCAGCATTCAGGAGCCAATTTGTTTGGCAACTAAGCTGTTCAGAAACCAAGGCTTGACTGTATATGGACCAGAAAAGTACTAAAAGAAACAGAGAGTGGAAACTGGTAGCCAATATGACAACTTTGGATGCCACTCTGGTTTTACTTAAACATTTCTGTTTCGACTTGCAGAATGGTAAAACCTTTGCCAAGTGTGTGCCATTCTTCTGTGGTTTTTGTTTAAATCCTGGTACCAAGTCTCTCCCGAGAAAAGCAATGAATATATTCATTCTGTATTATCTTTTAAATTGTGCAGTTTAACATTAGAGGAGTAATGCCAAGTCAGTGTGGTTGTGGTCGAGAGGAAGTCAGGCCAACAATTGAAAATACCCTCAAATGTAACTGGTACACTGTTGCAGTAGGTACTTCTCCAGCCAACAGAGGAACTGAGGGATCATGGCCATAGTCATTAAAAAAAAAAACTTTAATTAAGGCCATCAGAAAATATAAATACTGCTTTTGTGTGCTCTCTGTGTTTCAGATGTCAGAGATCCCCCTTTGTCATTTTTAATGAGCTAATCCACCCTGTAAAAATTACCATCTTGTCATCTCCAGTAGCTTTGCGTGGGGGAGGGGAGGACCATCTGTTACACTGTTGCGTCTTTCCCCCCTTTATGATTTATATTAGTACCCATTCTGAAGATTAGTTTTGACTATAGTTATAATCAGCCCATTTTCAGTCACTGTAATGATTCTAACCCAGAGGACCGTGAATGGGAAAAAAGAAAAGAAAAATACTGCTCACAGAATTCTGTGCACACATGTACAAACCTTTGCTCTGGGTGGAACAGTGTTCCACTGATGCAACTTGATTCCCTTTGCTCGAGTTTTTAGTTTCAATAACTTGTATGAAGCAAATAGATGATTCTCATGGTCTTCTCGTATGCAGAGCACTTTTATCAGTTATGACCTTCCTAATATAAAACTGCACTGAGATGAGGGGCCATAGCAGCTGCATGAAGGGAATACAGTGGTATTCTCAAACCTAACCCATTTCGGGAGTCCATTCGATGCCCAAAACCATTCAAAAACCAAGGTGCAGCTTCCAATTGGCCTCAGGAGAAATACTCCTGTACTCAAGCAGAAGCAGTGTTCAGGAGCCAATTTGTTCAACAACTAAGCTGTTCGAGAACCAAAGTACCACTGTACTGTGTTGAGCCCCTAGCGTTGTCCATTAAAAGTAATTTAGAGTCGGAAGAGTATGAGATTTCTCTGTCTGACACTTTGGAGAACCTCTGCTAGAGTTAGCAATATTAGACTAGGTAGGCCAGTAGTCTGATTCAAAACAAATTGTCTTTATATGAATCTCAGAATAAATCATGTAGGCCCAAATATTGTTAAAAACAGCAAACACATTACATTTTGAAACAACCCCCCCTCAAAAAAATAACTCTGAAAACACAATAATTGAAATACTCCTCGCACACTTGTTTCAAAATAACAAGAAAATCCAATAAACATTTATGTGTATTATACTAGATACTTGACATTTCTATGCACTACTCACATCTGCATATATGTTAGGTAAAGCTATTTCGGGCATTTAAAATTGGCTTGGTCCATTGTTGTGTCAAATAAAATAAGTGCTTAAAAATTTGCATGGAAGGTAGGAGAGTAAAATTGTTTCAGTCCTGAAAAACACCACTTAGAAACGCTCACACTTAGGACTCACTTGATGGGAAATGATGGGCAATCATGTAAATAATCTATCACTTTATTCAGCCACTTTGTAGGAGGATGTTTAACATCATGAATAGTGTTTGATCTTCATCCTCTTAAAAAGGAATTCCTTTTTATATATCTTGTGGTATAGTAAACACAACAGGCTGAGTTACTACTGAAGGTTTCTTAGGAAGCTAGGAACATAGGAACCTACCTCATACCAAGTCTTAAAGGTAAAGGTAAAGGGATCCCTGACCATTAGGTCCAGTCGTGACCGACTCTGGGGTTGCGGCACTCATCTCGCTTTATTGGCCGAGGGAGCTGGTGTACAGCTTCCGGGTCATGTGGCCAGCATGACTAAGCCGCTTTTGGCCAACCAGAGCAGTGCACGGAAACGCCGTTTACCTTCCTGCCAGAGCGGTACCTATTTGCACTTTGACGTGCTTTCGAACTGCAAGGTTGGCAGGAGCTGGGACCGAGCAACAGGAGCTCACCCCGTCACGGGGATTCGAACCACCAACCTTCTGATCAGCATGTCCCTCATACCAAGTCTTACCTTTGGTCAATTTAGCTCAATCTTATCTACACTGACTGGCAGCAACAGATCTCCAGGTTTGCAAACAGCCCTAATGTGGAGATATTATGAAATGGGCTTTGGATTGATGTATGCATAGCATGTGCTGAACTACAGTCCTGCCTCTTTTTTGTTTTCTATATAGTATGATGGACAGGTGAGTCAGAGAGAGACATAATTTGAAAATTAACACTATAAAGGAACCAGCATCCTCCTTTAGAGGAACTATAGAGGAACTAGCATCCTCCTTTCAAAACACAATTGCCCTTCAAAATTTGCATTTCTCTAAATTTTGTGGTGCAGTTCTGCAGCCAATCTGTATAAAAATGAATATGTTGAGGGCAGTGAGTGCATGAATTTCCATACTTTGGTGAAAATTGCATACAAAAACGCAAGGTGTTCTTGAAAAATTTCTGAAAAATGTATATAGTAGTCAAAACTGCAGAAAAGTATATATAGGGACAGATTTCACACTAAAATACTGATGGATTTTCAAGACAACTGCTACTTGCTGAGGAAGCATGGAGAACTGAATGGGAAAGTTTGAAAAAATTAGAAACTGGGGAAAACATTGAAATTATCCAGTGATTATAAATGCAGAGAAAAATCTTAAAACTTTTTTTGTCAGTCTGCTTGTCCATTAATTGATGTGATTAGTTCCTTGCTCAGGGTGTTTTGGGGAGGGTAAAAATGTGATGTTGTGGTTATATTAGTATTATTTTAAATTACTATTATTACGGCCTTCTGAAATGTTGTAAACTACATTGAGAGTGCAGTGGTGCCCTGAAAGGTGATTTATAATGAATTTTATTAAAACATAAATAATAACGTAAGGATGGAGCAGGGCTAGTTTCTAAGCCTTGAGTTGCTATCATGCACCTTGAAGTGATGGAGGCAAGTATAATGGCTGGACATGGGTTTCATTTTTCTAGTGTACTTTGTATTTTGTTTCAGCTGTCAAAAATGCCTTTTCTCTTTCTGTGCTTGCAGCACTGTTTATTTCTGTTGATACCAATCTCCCTGATGATCTGCAGAATCCCAAAATGCTTTTTTGTACTTGCTGAACTTTACAAGCAGCTTGACAGGTTTTCTCCAATTTATGAATTGTTCCTGATATCAAGGTTGATTAATCTCCTACACTGTATACATGAAAAACTTTGCATCACTTTGACAATAAGCCAAGTATATGAAGAGATGGATATTTTCCTTCTTATAAAAGCAGGTCTTCTAGCTACAATACGGGTGTTCTGTTATTTACCTAGTTTAAGAGACAGTCTCTATTTTTATTTTTACACCTCAATTTGTTATGATCTTGTGAATTGGCTCATTCCTTTAATTTCTTTCCGAATCTTCATCCTTGACATTGCATTATGGTGTGCTAAACTCCACCGTGATTCCTTGGTTCTTTTATGATACTGTTTTCATCTCATTTTGTTTCTCTAACTCTGCACATAGTCTTGGGTTAATACCTACAAACAGTTGGTCTAGTACTTCAGTTAGGAAAAAAATCAGTGTCCCTTCCATTCTCTGCATGCTGTTGACATTTGCAAAGTAGTAAATCTGGCGTTGTTGCAGAAATTAAAATTCCTTCCTCTAGTCCCTTCCTTTTAGTACCTTAGTTGTTTTTTTCAGATATGACTTTGAAAATGTCATTTTCTTTTATACCCAAGAAATTCTTTTTATTGTTCTTGGTGGCTACAATCCAGCAATAGTTATAAAGCGACAAAATCCTGACAAAGTTGCATTGGATCATGTGTAACTTTTAGTGGAAAAGCAAACCTGTCTCTCTTTCTAATGGACTTTTATATTTCATTTACTTGAAATAACACTTTAATTAAACAGGGATTTATTGAAAAAGTTTATATTTTACCATTCCAAAGCTTAAGACAGCCCACAAACTAACCATAGAATGGGCAACATATGCCAATTAAAGCTCTCAGGTTTGCTATCTTCAAGGACTGTCTCTCATAAAGCACATTATAGTAATCAATCCTAGGTTTGTACTATCATGACAGTATCCATCTTCTCCAGGAAACTGCCTATCTATGTAGCACCTTAAACTGATAGTAGGTATTCCTGGCCATTGCTGATACTTGTCTTTCCAGAAATAAAAGAGAGTTCAGAAGAACCCTAGGCTCTTAACCTGGTCAGACAGATAGATTGCCAGCTTATCTATCCCAAGAAGCACTTCCAGCATTTCCTTAATCTTGTCTTCATTCAGTTTCAGCCTGTTTAACCTTACTTAGCTGACTGCAACCTGCAAATACTCTGTTTAGAACTGAGGCAGCTATCGCTGGATACTTATTTAAATAAACAGAGATCTGGATGTTATCAGCATATTGGTTGACACCCAATTTCAAAATTTCAGATTAGCTCTCTCTTTGTGGCTTCATGTTAAGGAGCATCAGTGATACAACTGAGCCCAGTGGAACACCATGCCAGCCGCCAAGTGGCTGAGCTAGCATCACCAATTGGGGACTCCTTGAATGCATTCCAGTCTAGAAGCATGAAACCATTCTAGAGAAATCTGATGCTCCTACTAGCTTTTCAAGGTGGATTTACAGAATGACATGTTCTCCTTATCCAAAGGACCACTGCAAAGTCCAGGGATAATCAAGAAGGAAGAGTTCTCTCCGTCAACTTCCAGACACAGATCATCCCCACAGGGATCCTCAGTCACATAACAAGGCCACAAGTCTGACTGGAAGAGACTGAAGGAAGATGTGTCACCCAAGTGCTGGTCTTCACCACACATTCAGCTATCCTCTGATAAAAGAGAATGTCTTAGACAGCTGGCTAAATCATTCCTGTGTAGTTTCTTCAAGATTGGTAGATTATCAGTTCCTTTAACTGAGGAGGAACTCTCTCCTTACGATGTTTCACCCCATAGCCCTTTAAGCTCAACTAGCCAGGCAAGATGGGCAGCAATCTAAACAATATGTGGTAGTCTTCACAGTGCCAAACACTCTGTCAATAACCTCAAGGGAAACAAGACTGAAACAATTTTCCTTCCATTCTTTCAGATTTCATAACTCTTTGGTTTGAAAGAATGATTGCTACGGCGCTGAGTCTTTATAGAAGCTTTTGCTCACTTCCTGTTCTAGAACTATGAAGACGTGTCTTGCAACACAGAAAGCCACCCAGACTATTTTCATCTTATCCACTTAAATAATTTTTTTAAGGATTTAAGAATATGTTTCTTATTATTTTCATCATTCTTTACGGCATACTTCCCTCTCTAGGTTTTTTTCTTTTTAAATTAAACCCTATAGAAATCTTTTATAAGATCTTGATTTAATTCTTTTGCAGAGTCTTGGCTACATTATCTATGTGAATTGTGGTTGGAATATGAGCTTGATTGATCTTTGTGCTTGGAAATTGCACCAATTAGCTGGCAATCCGGTCAATGATGTCATTGAATTCCGTTTACTTTTTACTCTTGCGTAGCTAAACAAGCCAGCGCAGCATTTCTCATTTCATTTTTTATTAACATTGCTATCATGTGGAAAAGCCATAGTGAAAATAATGGGATTGTTGCATGGCTTACTGCCCTTGGGCTTGATACACAGCAAGGGAATGTACCAAGGACAGAACAGCAAATGTTTGGTTGTAGTGTACTGCAACCCTTGATCCTGCTCCTCACCTGCAGCATCCCATAGCAACTGGTGTGTTGAAGCAGAGCCATGGACTCTCTCCCCCAACATTGGTCTCTCTATATCTTTCCTGGATGGTGCAGGGCAGTGGCAAGCTGCTGGATTGGCTCCACCAGCGCAAATGCTTGACTTTCACCTTGCCACCACTGTGCTCCACCCTGGTCAGATCCAGGTAAGCTATAGCAACGCCAGTATCACGAGGGCGACTTAATGGTTCTGCCCCACCACACTGGCCACTGCTGGTAGTCTCCAAAGCATAAATATGAATATAGTTAGCACTACCTCAACCATTTGAAGATTTAAGTTTTGGATTTTGTATCTTATCATGATTATAGGTAAAGGGCAAAGGGACCCCTGACCATTAGGTCCAGTCGTGGCCGACTCTGGGCTTGTGGCGCTCATCTCGCTTTATTGGCTGAGGGAGCCGGCATACAGCTTCCAGGTCATGTGGCCAGCATGACTAAGCCGCTTCTGGCGAACCAGAGCAGTGCACGGAAAGTCCGTTTACCTTCCTGCTGGAGCGGTACCTATTTATCTACTTGCACTTTGATGTGCTTTCGAACTGCTAGGTTGGCAGGAGCAGGGACCGAGCAATGGGAGCTCACCCCGTCGCGGGGATTCGAACCGCTGACATTCTGATCGGCAAGTCGTAGGCTCTGTGGTTTAACCCACAGTGCCACCCGCATCCCTATCACGTTTTAACAACTAGTTAAAAACAAAATGGAAGATTCTGTGTGTATTTTCCCCCCTTTGCATTGCAGCTTCATCTTCTTATGCAGAGTCGCTGCTAGCATCCTTGGGCAATTGCAATGGCCCCAGCACCCTTACCTTGCCACTGGCACCTGCCCTCACCTTCTCCTTTTGAAAAAATCCAGCCCAGCTCTCTCTAAGAAGATTTAGCCACTTTTCTCATTTCCCAGCTACATAGCATTGCTCTGGGGCAATTTTTAATCATGGCTAGATGCAGTCACCTGTACTGCGTTGAATGCTGCCCATTGTTGCCAGATAAACTAACCTTGGCCCAATGATGGAGGAAATGGCCCAGCAGAGGGCACTTGGAGCCAGCACTGCTGCAATATTCAAAATGTTCTAAAGGCCTTCAAGGGAAGCTCAGGTTTCATATTCCTTCCTTTGCAGAACAGCAAATGATCTACTGAAGTTAATGGCTGCTTTGCCATAGATTTCAGTGAGCTTAAATCTCACCCCAAGTGATTAATGGACTTGTAAGGTGGTCTCTTCTCTGACTGCCACATGTGAAGCTTACTGTGGACTGTATTGTTAAACCTGCCAGATTCAACAGATGTGATTTATCTCCCTGCTTTATATCATCTGCGATCTGCATTCGGCTATAAATCCCTTTTCTTCTGGGGAACTAAGACAAATTAATCAAGTGATCTGCTTATTTTTTGAGTGTTTTCACCTCATTATTGGGTTTATTCATTCTGAAATAAAGAATGCTTTATTCTTTACTCTAAAATAAGTAATATTTTTTTATGTTTGCACATGATTAGAAAGAGAATGGAAGGGACCATCAGTAGCCAATTCAGTATATTGCCATGCCATGATATTATTTTGACCTGCTGCTAAAAAAAATTATGGTAGCAAGCAGGCATTGTGAGAGCTGGTGATATCTACTGCGCTGACTTACTGTACTTCAGATATGACGTTGTCTTGGCATTGAAATACTATTTAACTGATAATGCATATGATTAGGGTTACTAGTGGTTTAATGTCCTTGTTTCAAACATTTTATTTATTTATTTTGCTTGTTGTAACAGGACTTTCTCTATCTCCTTACCCCATGCATGCCTCTCATGCCATCCCCTAAATCTCCCCCGGAGGGTTAAAGGAACACCCAGAACAGATTTAAATGAGGAGAAATTGACTGATTAGCACTATGTTGATTAGCACTACTTGCATTGACTGATTAGCACTATGTTGAATTCAACCCTGGGGCTTTACAATGGAACTTAGGTCTGAACTAGATAAACACAATTTGATCAAACTATTCCTGGACTGTATCACTGAATACAGTAGTTATGGGAGTCCCCCACAAAAAATAAATTTGTGTGTTGCAAAGAAAAAGAGGCTAGAACCTCTCTCTCCCAGGTATCTGCTATGCTAGTTGCACAGAGTCTTATTGTATAGAAGCAATTTGAATGGTTGACTCTCCCACCTGCAGTCTGCAGTGGTATGGTCCAAAAAGCCATCTACTTCTCCATGAACTGTCAATAGGAAAATAAGACTGGAGCATTCCACCACCTTAATTCCTCATCATGCTTTACGAAAAATACTGATTCCAACAGCTTTGAAATCTAAAAGTGACTCTATTCTCTAAACTGCTATCTGGCTGCAGTTTTGTGCTGGCACAGAGATAGCCAATGTAGTGCCTTCCAGATGTTTCTGGACCACAACTTCCAGCTCCCAGTTAGCATTGTCAATGGTCAGGGTTGGTGGGAGCTGTACTGCAACAAAAGATTCCTGCATTGCAGGGGATTAGACTAGATGGCACTAATGGTCCCTTCCAACAGTACAATTCTGATATCTGGAGTGCACCCTGTGATCACAGAATGCGCTTCCATTTTGGCAGGTAGAGCCCTTGTTTTTTGCCAGTCCCTCTTGCCGACTGCCATATCCACTACTGCCTCCCAACCCTCAGAAGCATCTTTTCAGGAGCCCTGGGGAGCTGCAGTATTGCCCCCCAAAGGCAATCTATTGCTCAAGCAAAACTGCTTTCCACTTGTGAAGAATCACTATCAGATAAAACCCAATAAATTTGCAGCTTTTTCCAACCAGGGGCTTTCGTATGAAGAAATCAAGAATTTTGACTCCCACTTTTGTTTTGAGTTCGTAGATATTTGCCTACTTTGCCTTTTAATGGGACCCAGGTGCAAAACTGATCTTTCGTATGTTGGAGTCCCTGTCTCTTCTTGAGAAGATCAGGGAGGAAAATATTAGATGATTTCATTTTATAGTACTGCAGCTAAGAGCTGAAGGAAGAACAGAGTCCCCCCCCCCCATAGATCTTCAAGTGTACCATATTGTATTTTTCACCCTTGGTTGTTGTTTTTTAATAGTTTATCTACAAATGAAAGTGAAAGGAGAGGTATGAAGCATCTTTCAGTTGGCAGGCCTTATATTAGGGAAGAAGAGCGTTATGACAGATCAATTTAATGAACCGATTGATCTCTTCTTTAAATGATGTGGGAGTAATGGCTTTATTGTCCTCTGCATTTTATATAAAGGTTATATTTTCATTCCCTTGACTGAAGCATCAAAGAGAGAGGGCAGTTAAAAAAAAATCCTGTTTAACTATTACTTATTATACTACTTTTTCTTCTTTTCCTCCCCTGATCCCCCCACCCCTCCTTCCTATAGACTCACATCGAGAATTCCTTCACAGGCCTGCTTCTGGATACGTGCCAGAGGAGATCTGGAAGAAAGCTGGTAAGAATTGTTTAAAAATACGAGCCTAGCAATTTGGCAGCTGTGTGCATTTGTTAATGTTCTGATATAAAGAATAAAAGGGGTGGGGGGGATGTGCTACTAATAAGCCAAAGTTTCAGTTAATAGTCTTAAACTGGAACAGATCAGAACACCAGAACTGTTTTAATTAGAGCAGCATCTATGTCTGAAGATAAGGAGATGTCAATATGGATTTTTTTTTTTAAAGAAACCCAGATAATAAACAGATCATTTTCAGGGCTTGTTTCACATTTCCTTGTGGAAAAGTTATGGTTCATTCTTGAACATTAACACACATGATTTTTCTAATGGGTTTGTATTGAGAAGTCAAATAGAATTTGGGAAGCTGGGCCTGCCTAGAAGTCATTGTATTGTATTTGCAAGATGTGCCTCTTACCATTGGCATGTTCTTACACTTCGGATGGAAGCGCTTGTAGTTGGCTTGTAGCAGTGGGAAGGCATTGCATAATAGGCACAAGCCACACCTCCAGACCAGGTGAGACAATATATGCTGCCTCAGTTAAGACTTTGCTAATAATCCCAGCAACTTCTAAAAAGGGATGGGCTTAAGGGGGGAATTGGAACAACCTTGATGTAGTAGAGCATGTGTGAAGAACCTTTTGTCCTTCAGATGCTGCTGAACTACAACTCCCATGATCCATGACCACTGACTATGCTTCCTGCAGCTGTTCTAAGTTGTATTTTAGTAACTTCTGGAGGGCCGGAGGTTTCCCACACCTGGTCTCAAGTCTCAGGAATAAATAGTGTCAGTACCAGAGGCAGAGAGAGAAAGGCTAGTGTCAAACTATTCATTATCTCTCATGGGGATGTTGTGAGGTTGAGAGTGGTTAGTCACCCATAGTAGAATACCACCTTAAGTTCCTTGAAGGTAAAGTGTGAGAACAGTGTAGGATAGGATCCTTTCTTCTTGTCCTCTTAGCACAACATCTTATCCTCCATCTTAAGCCCTTGTGAGTAGGCTAGTCTGACAAGAATCTCTATCTTTTCCTTTCTCCTCGGGCAAATTATTGCACTTCATTAGCTCATTAGTATACACAGCCGTTCTGCCAGCATCTTAAATCCAAACACTGTCACCAGCTTATATGTTTTACAGAATGCAATTAGCACTAATTCTAAGGGGCCACTTCATAATTATAGCCAAGCACGGGCACTAAAATTTGTAAGCAAGCACTCTGCGGATTGCTTGCAGAGTCTCCACATCAGCAGCAGTGGCTGCTAGACAGGTATGGAAGAAGACTTTTCGCAAGTTCCAACCAAGACTTGTAATATTATATATAGCTGCCATGCATTCCACTATCATGGGACTAGGAAGGCTGCCTGTCGTGATATGCTCATGATGTCATGCATCTCCTCATCTCATGAACCTCAACCAGGGAAAGTGTAAGCTCTCTCTCTGCCCCACTCCTGCAGACAAACAGAATCTTCTCAGCAGAGGAGGCACTGATCATCATCTGAGAGCAGCCTTGCTTAGCGGTGAAAGCATGGCAGCACAGCTGCATGAACAGCACTCTCTATCTCCTCCCAGAGAAGAGAGGAGAGCTTTTAAGATGTCCTCTAAATTTGCAATGAGGCCAGTCCTCCAGAGTCCTCTAATGCATCTTCTCATTTCACGGGGGTGTCCATAGCATTTTAGCTCTTGAACTGCAAAAGCTATGCTGGAAAGAGGCAAGACTTGACGGCCTTTTCAAGGACCCAGTGTGCCTCACACCAGGCTATGTGCACACCATGCATTTAAAACACATCCAAATCACAAAACTGACACAGACTTAAAATAGATGTACCCATCCCTAGGACTAACATTTGATGATTTTTAATCCCTTCCCCCAGTTCAGACAAAGTGTAAGAGATAATAGATTTGTTTTTTAAACAACTATGTTCATTGGTAACTGTGCTTCGTGAAATAAAAGGCATGTATTTAAGATTGTGTCTTCTTTAAAAACATATATGAAAATGACAATAAAATTTGCATCTGTGGGTTTGTCTTCATATATTTCTTTTCAAGGGATCAGAGAATGTTTGCAGTTGGTAATAAATATTCAAGCATCTTGCAAATGTCCTACCAATTCTCTTTGCTGATCTGTGTGTGCCGGTGGGACTAGAATAGGAATGCATAATTTAAATATAAATTGCCTTATTTGCATATACAATTAGTCAAGCTGCAGCTTTGATCGTAAGCAAAAATTATTGTCCTGTTGCCACTTAGATAGAATTGTAATTCACCTTGAATATTCAAAGTAAATTAGTCCCTGTCTTGCATAGCTGCACAGTCTGATTTATCTCTCCCCATCCCCCTCATTTATGGGAGGGTAATGTGAGGGCATATTTTTAACTCTCATAAAAATTAAGGCATATCTTTTCCCTCTAAAATTTCCCCCTGTAAAATATTATGGTTTCTTCTCCAGGAATTTTCAGATTAAACACATCTCTCTGGAAAACAGATATCTTTTAATAAATGTATTTTATGATCAGTATCTACCTTAACATGTTTTAGCGTGCGTTTCAGTCTATTAAGAAAAATGTAGAAGTGAGGCGGCGCTAGCCTCACTTAAATGGGGATTTTGACAATAACGTTGGGGATATTAAAATGATTCGGACCTTTGGTTTCGAATGGAATTGCTCTAATAAAATATATGGCAATAAATTTCAAGATTCAGAACAAGATTTAAAGAACTGTGTAACCTGTATTATGTACCTGCCAAAGTTTTTTTTAAAACTCTGCCCCTACTCGCAGATCAAACTCTTTGTTACCCTGAGAGTAGTTTCATAGGCAGTTGTGATATGGCACTAGGGTGTGGAATGAATTTTTCTGGGAAGGGGGCAGTCACGAATCCCAGTGGGTACAAGCAACCTTTGAATTACACCTGGGAAACATCCCTGGATGATAGCCTATATGATTAAAAGCACAATCCTATATGTTTATTCAGAATAAGTCCCATTGAGCTCAATGGAATTTGCTTTCTAGGAACTGTTTAGAATTTCAGCCTTAACCTTAGCTGTCCTCTAAGCTCAGAAACCTCACAGGTTAAGAGAAATGATAGCTGAAGGTAAAGAGAACTAAATTTATAGTTCTCTGGGATACTCTACATCGCGCTGTAACCACCGAACATTTGTAACTCTAATATTTTTATTCTACAGTAAAACATTTTTATTAGGAATCTTATGTTTTTAATTAAACAGAACATTTAATTAAGGTGCTTCTTAAGTGGGTGAAACAATTAAGAGCAAACACTTGAATGAAACATGTCATAATTAGTTTTAATAGAGTGTTAATTGGTACTAGGTTTGCCAAGTTAATAATTACTGCTTATTAAATTTTCAATTAATCATTGTCATTTTGCTTTGAATAAAGATGAAAATGAGATACACTAAATCAGGGGGAGGATAGTTTCCTTGTTAATTAGAGTAGTTGAGTTTTTAAAAAGGAAAGAAATAACTTGTTTCAGTTGTCAGTTGAACACGTGAAATCTTTCACTTCTCTTGCATCCAAAAAAACCTACCATAAACCCCACTGGCTCACTGATGACAAGTCATGTTATCCAGTGTGAAAAAGCAGACTGCATTATGTTAGATAATGTAGATCTAATCCTCACATTACTCTATAGCCCTAGTTCAGTTATGCATTTGAGCACATGCTTGTCTGGAACAATAAAGAGTCCTGTGACCCCTTAAATGCTAACAAATTTATTACGAAATAAGATTTTTGTGGACTACAAGACACTTCATCACAGATTTGCTAATCTTTAGGGCATCACATGCTTCCTTTCGGAATTTCTGCTTCCTAGATGACTAACACTGTTGTTGTTGTTGTGGGCATGATATTTTATTCACACACAGTATAGAATATAAATGTTTATGTGTGTGTTTTCTTGTTTTCTATTTTCTGATGTATTTCTGTATATGTTCTTCAATGTAAATCACTTAAAGACCTGTTTGGTGACAAGTGAGAAGTTTAATTTTTATTAAGAAGAAATAACAGTACAGTGGTACCTCTGGTTGTGGATGGGATCCATTCTGGAGCTCCGGTCGGATCCCAAGGTCTCCGCAACCAGAGGGACTGCTTCTGCGCATGTGTGTGATGCTGTAGAGTGCTTCTGTGTATGCACACACAGCAAAACACTTCTGGGTTTGCCACTTTCGCAACCCAAAGTTTACGTTGCCCAAGGGTAACATAAGCCGAGGTGCTACTGTAAACATATTAGCAATAAAATAAAAACCATAAGGTGGTATTCTAATAAGTTTTATTTAAAGTAGACCCGTTGAAATTAATGAAGACACCTAAGGTACTTTCAGTAGCTCTACTTTGAAGTAAAACTTGGTTGAATACCACCCAAGTGCTTCTTCGCCAGGTTACACCTCTCACCTTGAGCACTTGTGCACGGCTGGAGGTGTGTGTGCACGTTGAATTATTGGATTTTTGTGTGGCTTGAATGTAGACAACAAAAGTAAGAGTTACAACCATTTCCCCATTTTTGCCTCGATTCCTCCCACTGGCATGTGGCCCTCAGAAAGTTCCCCATGAGGAAACTTTGGGTTAAAAACCCTGCCATGCAGTAACTCAGGCAAGGTCTGAAATAATAGCCAATCCTTCCCCTGTTTACCTCTGCTTCAATTTCCTTCCCTTCACTTCTTGTTTCCGTTTCAAGACTGCAGGCCCCTTGGGGCAGGAAACTGTGAAGACTGTTCCATGCCAAGTACATCGATGACGCTATATATTAAATTTGATGGCAAAATAGTTAGGCTATATTATTTCTCCTTGGCATGCAAGCTTTCCACAGAGAAAGTCTCTAGTATGCTAGTGCTCCAAAACACTAGCAATTCCGTCCCATGTGCCATGAGGTGGTTTAGTCCTTGAAGAGGACTGTATCACACAAACAGTCTGCTTTGATTGGCTCTAAGTAAGTACATTGGAAAGTAGGCAATAACCCAGTAACAAATCAAACCTAAGTAACGGAAATATGGTTTTATTATTGTGAACTAACTGGTGCGCCATATCTTAGGTTCCATTCAGTTGACGGAGGTTTGTCCTCATGAGGAATATCACTCAAGAACTTTCAGAGATCTGACTACTTAGTAGTATTTCCCCTTGACCACCACCCTTTTAATGTTCCTGTAAAGCTGAGGGAAATGTCTTGCTTTGCAGAGGAAGCAGTCAATGAAGTAAAACGTCAAGCAATGACCGAGCTGCAGAAGGCAGTGTCGGAGGCAGAACGGAAAGCCCATGATATGATTACTACGGAGAGAGCTAAGATGGAACGCACGGTCGCAGAGGCCAAGCGGCAGGCAACAGAGGATGCACTAGCTGTGATCAATCAGCAAGAGGATTCTAGTGAGGTAAGCCCCTCCCCTGCGGAAAAGGTCAACTCCAAATTCACTCCCAGCATGAGCTTAAGTGGGGCCCATTGCCCCATGTTTGAGTTCCCCTTTCAAAGTGTGTTTTCTTCCCCTCGTGTTTATTTTCATGTGTCTTTGCACTAGGCAAGCTGTTGATTGTAAAGAAAAAGCAAGAACGTTGTCTTAAGCAGAGGAAAGCAATAAGAAAAAGGAGGAGTTGACAAAAATTGAGTTAGGCGAATGGTCCTGATCTAGTTTGATTGGGAGCAGATTTCCAGTACTCAAGGTGAGGTCGGTTCCAGCTCTGCTGCCTCAAATCCTTTTTGTAACTGGAGGTGGTCTGTGGTCTACCAGTGACTTGAACATACATTGGCTAAGACTACAATCCCAAATACATCTACCTGGAAGTAACGGCTTAGCCACACTTCCTATTGTCCCACTGCTTTCCTCCGAGTCTTACTTTGAGGTGCCCAGAAGGTGCTTGTGAGTTTTCTTTCTCTCATTCTACAAATCATCTCCCTGATGGTGTGGGCTCTGCAGCCTTCCCAGGTGCTCACTCTTAAAAGAAAGCTCAGCCAAGGGGTTTTGAGGAAGCAGGGGCTGAGAAGGCTGCAGACCACCAAGAGATAACTATACAATGGGAAAGGACACTCATTAACACCCCTCAGTCACCACATAAGTAAGATGTAAGTGCAAACTCTGCCCCAAAGAAAAGTATTAAAGAATTTCTCAAGATTCCTGAGAAAGAGGCAGTGGTAGTGGGGAAACATCGTCTTTTGCATGAGATGAAGTTTATTTAGAAATATCGGGCAAGATATTGTTGTTATTTAGTCATTTAGTCGTGTCCGACTCTTCGTGACCCCATGGACCAGAGCATGCCAGGCACTCCTGTCTTCCACTGCCTCCTGCAGTTTGGTCAAAGGGCAAGATATGGCATATCACTAATTTGCATGGGGCTTCAGCTTTGTGAATGGAGTGTACACAGCCTTCAGTACATGAGCATATGAAGCTGCCTTGTATTGTGTAAGCTGATGGGACCATCATGTCCACTGCTCTGGCTGGCAATGGCTTTCCAAAGTCTCAGGTACAAGTCCTCTCCCCCCACCCCCGGACTTACCGCCCCACCTTTTTTCATTTGTACAATGCTAGAGATTAAATTTTGAACCCTATGTGTGTGTGTGTGTGTGTGTGTGTGTGTGTGTGTGGCCTATGGATACACAGGCTTAAGTGCAAATGTGCTAGTTCAGGGCTGCATCCCTAAGCACACTTACTGGGGCATAGGCCCCCATTGAGCTCAGTGGGGGGGAGGGGTGTTCTGGGGAAAAAAAAACTTACTTAAGATTGAATGATTAAAGGCAGGGCTTTTCTTTTCTTTCTCCCTAGCCAGAGCTCACAGGAACTCAGCTCTGGAACCTCTTAGTTGGGCACCATTGCCTTTCAAGAAGAGCAAGGGATAGTTTATCATGAACTCTGGAACCTTTTTTTCAAGAAAAATAGCACTGATTAAAGGTTTACCACTCATGTATTTTGATCCTTAACATATATGTTTGGAAACAAGTATAACAGAGGTTAAAGAAATGGAGGTGGATGTTATAAGGGCCAAATTACTTTCCCCTCAATAATAAATATATACCCACATGCAGACACCAGTGGACTGAAATATAGCCAAAAGAAATGCAGCAGTAGTTTAGAGTACCAGACACTGGTGTTGCAAATAAGAGTTAGGCTGTCTTAGGCTGACAGTGTCTCTCTGCTTTACGCTTCAAATTAAATTGTGTATTTTATGAAAAACAGTATGAGCACTCCAGTTGTGTTGTTTCAAATAGCTTTAAACTGATGAAAATAGCTTTTGGCAGAAAAACAAACCCTTATGTGTTATTTAGTGGCTAAAAGTGGCATTTTTTTCCCAAAGGAAGGTGGAATCTGTGTGTTTGTGTATTGGTCAGCATAGGGCTGGGGTTTTCCTTGGGGAGCACGGAAGGAAACATCTTAGCAGAGTTGTGAGAATATTTCCTTAATTAGAATTTATTATTTCAGCCACAGGGATTATGTGTAAAGGGAAGGGCTAGGGGCATAGCATATGGAGGAAGAAAAATAGAATCAAAGAGTAAATTAGATATAAAGATGCTTAACCTCAGTTCAGACTACAGCATGTCAACGAAAGCTTTGAATTTTTGTGGGATAAAGACATGTGGCACCCTGTATTAACAGGAACTCAGGAGTGAAAGAAAGCCAGTTCTGAAGTATTTGGGATAAAACGAATTCTTGTGTTTTTCATAGAATAAAGAAATGTTAAAAACCCATGCAGAAAGGGAAGTCTTGATTCAACCCGCCCCAATAAACAGATGCTAAGTATAATTCCTTTCAGTGTAACGTTGATGGGAGATTTCATTCCTTCCTTTTTATGATAGTCTTTTCTCCTCCCTCCCTCATCCCCCCCCAGCCGTTTACATGTAACAAGGTCTTTCAGAAAGCATGGCTTTTAATTAATTTATTCAATTCTAACTTAGAGATTTCTAAGGAGAGGTCTGTAGTGCTGACACATTTTACATATTTGTCTTATTGTGAAGGATTCACATGCTCTTAATTGTTTGAAATGGTTTCCTTAATGTATTCAGTGAGCTGGTAACGTCAGAGTGACTTGGGTTAAAAGATGCAAATTAGCTACTTGCCCAATCATGAAAGAACTGGCAAAAATCACAGGCAGATAAATCAGCGGCATGCTGCAATACGTATCCATTATTTAAGGGAGAGTAAGATTTTAATTGGTCCCAGGCATCTCCAGAGATGAAAGGCTATTGTGGAATCGCTGGGTGCCCAGAGTTTCAGCTTAATGTGTAGCAGATGAATAGGGAGGAGACAAAAGGAATTGATTTTCAACATCTGAAAGTTTTCTCAGGAAGAGAGTCTAGGAGAAGAAGTATATGCATATATTTTTTAGTACTTAACTGTTCCACTGAAGAATTAAATATGACATAAATTAAAATATAACAGCATTTTGTAGCTCAGATATGCCAAGGCAGTGTCTTTGTGAATGCAGTCTGCTATGATCATTAAAATACAGTCCTCTCTGTACAGATTTACATCAAGGACTTTCTTTTGTTATGAAAAGTTAAATCAGAAAGTTAAATATCTACCAGGAAGGAGTGTGTTTGATACCTGGAGGGATGCCTGAGGCTTTTGAACTTTGTGAATTGCAATATGAACTGACCCAGGCAAATGTGCATATTGAAACTTATTGAAATCCAGAGAAGTCGAATCTGCTAGTGCAAAGACTTTGGCTGCACAACAAAACTTCCACTCCCTTTCCTCTTCCCATGCATCCCTTCATTTTCTGGAGGGAATTTGGGAAGGGTGTGCAATGGCAGAGGGAGGGGAGGTTCTGTTGAGCAAGCGGAAACCCTTGGGCTAGTGGATGCAACCCTCTGTTAGCCACTGACTTCCTCAATTCCAGAATGTTCCAATTCAGTTCTAAGCTCCAAAATTGGTATCAAAATGTATTTAGAAACGTATATGGGGGTGTTTCTCTCTCTGACACTTGGGGCTCTCACTTTGCCACGCCCCCTCTTCAAGCTGCAGAACTTATTTCCAGGTCACATCTCTCACTAACCCTGTTCCATGTCCTCTTCAGATGTATTTGCCTAGATGGAATGTGTCCTTGAAGTGTGGCAATGCCTCTTACTGACCTGTCTGTGGTAGGAGAAATATCTGACTTTTGCATGGCTGGAATGCAGGAGCGATTTGCCCGGTGGGGCAGAGCCACAGCAACAGCCTCCCAGCAGGACTGCCACTTTCTATTTTCATAAGGTTTTAGCGTTTACTCGGAGTAGACTCCTTGAAATTAATGAACCTACGTTAGCCGAGTTTATTAATTTTGGTGGGTCTACTCTGAGTAGGATTAACAGTGGCTATAACTCTTACGAGTCCATGTCTTCAGATTGCGGGTTCTACGATTTAGTACAGAGTGATGATGCCTTGCATCTTGCTCTTGGACACCTGTGTCCTCTTGCTGGCTCTTATAGACTGCGGGTTGTGCAGCGTGATGGACTGCAGAGGTAGTCAGAATCCATTGTGGGAATTTTGTGGGGCTCTCCATCGACTTCAAAGAAGTCTTCCGTAGTCACTTGTGCTATTGTTGGCGGAGGAACTGAGCCCTAGTGAACACAGGATACCAGCTAACTCCTGTTCCCTCTTTGTCATGTCCCCCCAGTCCACGCACACCTGCCTTTGTGCTTAGTTGAGCCAAGTAGTGCAAGGGTGTAGCATTAATTCTCCACTACCAGATCATGCGTTCCATTGGCTTGAGCATTCTTTC
This sequence comes from Podarcis melisellensis, assembly GCF_964234715.1. Taxonomy (NCBI): domain Eukaryota; kingdom Metazoa; phylum Chordata; class Lepidosauria; order Squamata; family Lacertidae; genus Podarcis; species Podarcis melisellensis. Next base: position 26,320,807 of record NC_138539.1, read on the forward strand.
CTGCCCAGTCAGTGTAATTAATGGATACAGTTGCTCTGTAAATCCCTATTTACTAACCTAAGGGTGGGAGGGCTAGTAACAGACATTAAAGACTTTTTTCTTTTACCGTTCATAGCCCTCATCAGACATTTGTGGAGAGTTTGGGTGAGCTTGGAGTGGGAGAGGGCAAATGCACAAGTTCCACCTCAGCATCCTCATATATGCTGGCTCCACTTCAGAAATTGCCACATTTAGCACAAGGGGCTGAAGAGGACTTTTGAGCATGTTGGGGTAAACAAAGTTGGCTTTGATGCTTAGTCCTTCAGGCCATGAGATGGTTTGGACTGGAGCCGGCTTGCACAGGGATGTTTGTGGGTAGGACTTGCACACCTGCCTCTACAGCCTCCAAACTTTAAGCCCACACTTGATTGCCCCAAATGTCTGAATAGGGCTTGTGATTATATTCGAAGCAGGATCAGGAATGAGCCACTCATGTGCTCCCTCCTCTACTGGCCTGGATGGCTTAATCAAGGATATCCTCTTCTAATTAAACCATTGTTTGTTATTATGTTTGAATGGGTGGGAAATATGGTTCAGGCAAACTCTCCAAACAGAATGGTTTGCAATACTCATTAGGCAGTTCATTCAAACCATAATTTAATCAATTGCTTCTTCTATGGATCCAAAGATGAAGTAATTGATTAAGTCACATCTTTAATTAAGGGAGCTCCTGAATTTGACCTATTTCTTTCCTTTTTTTAAAAAAATAATTTTTATTAACTGGCCAATCACATCAAATTAAATCACATCACATAAATTCCGAATTACAAAGCCAAATTTTGAATTTTGTTGGGGGGACCCATACTTCAAGATCCAACTATTTCTTTCCAAGGCCAGACTAACAGACCACTTCCATAATTTCACTTGAATGAAGCTTGTGTTAACACGCACCTTAACTTATCTTTGCAACTGCACGAAGCATAAAATTGACCTTTCTCCACAGCTTTAAAAAATAAAAACAGGAAAAGTTCCAACATAAATGAAAGAATTGGTCTAGTTGTGCTAATTGGTTTCTTAATTTCATTGGAAGAAAGGATGTTTTAGAAGACGAACAACCCGTCAACAGATAACTTCTTCACCACTTCTTTATAGCTATAGAAAAGGCAGCTAGGCAAAAAATGATGCACTCATCAGAAGACTATTTGGCTAGGAGCCAAACTATGTGTGAACATGCTCTCCTTTAGTGACTTGCTGTGCTTGGCTTGGCTTTATGAGTTGTGCAAATGAATTTAAATAGTGAGGACGAATGGCTTAGTGAACCTACTGCCAAGGTTATTAGAAAAGTTAAAACATCTGTTTTCCTGTACCAACGTACAATGACACTGGAGAATCTTACACATACCGTACTCTTCACTGCCCATGTGGGTTGTAGATTTTTTGCTAGCTGGAGCAGATGCTTTTCTTTTCTTCTGACATCTGTTCAGATAAAAACACAAGTGCAGCTGATCCAACAATATTATGTTGGGTTTATCCGCTTTGCAATTTTGCTCGGCTGTACGTTTTGAAAACACCACATCTAGCACACACACACCCCATTAGCAGACTTTGGAGATCACAGCCAAAAGTGTGACACCTAAATGAAAGAACCCTGTGGAGCATTGCTGCAGTTCATATTGGTAAATTCACGTATTTATAGGCATTTGCAAAGTGACAACGTATTAATTTATCACAGAACACACTTGAACTATATTTGTGTTCACATATGAAGAGTGGAGAGATTCTGGGGTTTCCCACATTTTTAGTGACAATTGTCTATATTGATAGACAATACTGTCAAAGCAATCAGGAAAAATTAAAACAAATTAATATATAATTATGTCCCTCTATGCACTGGCTGCAAAACAACAACAACAACAACAAAAACCCCAAGAAAAACGAGTTCAATAAATTCACTATAAATTGTTGCTGTGATTCAGGTGATTTCAGGTTTAATCTGAAATCAAGCTGGATTTGAGTTTGTTGGTAACTTCTCTCTCTTGCATCACTGGATTTTTAAAAGGCAAAATAATAACAGAATTGGAGCTGTCAGAAATGCACAAGGGAAACTGTGTTTTAATGCTCAGGAACGTGGCAAAGTCTTTTCTTTCTTTTTCGGCTACGGATTTTTATATTATGGATGTATGTTCTGTATTGTTTTGTTAATACTATTGCCTAATAGACGTTTGGCTAGACTTTGGCTAGAACAATAAACTTATGAACTTGGAACGTAATTGTTAGAATTCTCTTTTAAATAGATTTTCAAAAGCGTAGAAAATACTTCAGCTACATAAACACCCTTTAATATGTGAATTTATAATCATTACAGAAGATGAAGCCAAGACCACAAGTGGTATTCAAGCTTGCTTAATCCAGATTCTGATTGGTGTAAAAGCCAGTTTACACACTGATTGGTTAGAAGTGCTCAGTTGCCTGTAGATGGAATAATGAAACAAAAACACAGAAGTGTGTGTGATCTTTAAAAAGTCCTATATATTGAGCCATTTTTTTACTATCTCCTTGGTGATTCTCTAGAAGACATAGGGCCAGTGGAATTGGGCAGAGCACTGCCAGACTAGCTTTGAACCATGTATCCAAAAAGGTCAACATGAGGAAATCCTTGGATTTTATGCCTTGCCCTTTCCAGGTTACGGAGATCCACTCTGCATTTCTCAATTTCAGTGGCCTTAAATATTTTTAAACCTGTGTTAGATGATGACCATGTAACTATCTGCAGCATCTAGTGTATATGTGTGACAAACCTTCCAAACCTTGTCCCTGTTGATTTGACATCTAACAACTCGTTAACTGATATGGTAGATCAAGCCATATCAACATGCCTAGGTTAACATTTTGTTTTCCAACAGGAACTGACCAAGTAACCCAGAAAAGTTCACCTGTTGTGCATCTCATTCGTCCAGTCAAGGGTTCTCTGTTGTTTCAGATGAGACTTGCAGCCTGTTTCGTTGGCTTAGTTTGCTGGACTCAATGGCAATTAGCTGTCATCATCCTTTATCTACTTGACATCTATAATGAGGCAATGGATTACTTTGGAGAGAAGGTCTCATCGAAGTGGCTAGGCCATTACAATTGCTGTCATTTAAAGTTTAAGCACAAAGGGATTCATTTATGTAAGCAACACTAGTTTATGCCTGACATACACCAATAACAGCACAGCCTGTACTGAACTGCAGACTAATTACTGGAGGATATGGCCATGAATGGTGGCTCTACACTAACTTCTGCAAGGGCAAGTCCTGTCTCACAAACCTATTCGAGTTCTTTGAAAGTGTCAACAAGCATATGGATAGAGACGATCTGGTCCTCACCAGACTCCTGAGTAAGCTTAGTTGTCAAGGAATAAGATGGAGAAGTCCCATTGTGGATCGGGAATTGGTTAAGTTGCCAGTAGCAAAGAGTAGGAATAAATGGACAAGTTCTCTGGATGGAAAGTTGTAAAAAGTGCAGTCCCATAAGGATCAGTATTGGAACTTGTACTTTTTAACTTGCTCATAAACAATCTAGAGATAGGATTGAGCAGTAAGGTGACCCGGTTTGATGATGATATCCCAAATTGTTCAAGGTTGTTAAAAACAAAAAGAGAATGTGTGAAGAGCTCGAAAAGGACCTCTCCAAACTGAGTAAATTGTGGGGTGAGGGACGAAGTAAGTTGGCAAATACAATTCAATGTAAACAAGTGTAAAGTTCTGTCTGTTGGCGCAAAATAAATCTTCATTTCACATATACGCTCATGGGGTCTAAACTGGTGTTGACAGACCAGCAGCAAGACCTTGGGGTCACAGTAGCTGGATGAAGACATCAACCCAGTGTGCGGCAGCTGTGAAAAAGGCACATTCCATGCCAGGGATCATTAGGAAAGGAATTGAAAATAAAACTGCTGATATTATGATACCTCTATGGAAATCTATGGTGCAGCAGCATCTGGGATACTGTGCTTGCTTCACCACAAAAAAGGATATTGCAGATTTGGAAAAGGTTCAGAAAAGGGCAACCAAAACAATTTAGGGCAACTCCCCTATGAAGAAAGGTTGCAGCGTCTAAGACTTTTTGATTTAGAGAAAAGGCGAGTAAGAGACACGATAGACGTTTATAAAATTATTAGAAGAAGAGGAGGAGGAGTTTGGATTTGATACCCCACTTTATCACTACCCGAAGGAGTCTCAAAGCAGCTAACATTCTCCTTTCCCTTCCTCCCCCACAACAAACACTCTGTGAGGTGAGTGAGGCTGAGAGACTTCAGAGAAGTGTGACTGGCCCAAGGTCACCCAGCAGCTGCTTGTGGAGGAGCGGAGACGCAAACCCGGTTCCCCAGATTACGAGTCTACTGCTCTTAACCACTACACCACACTGGCTCTTTTATGGCTGTTTGGACTTGTGTCCACATGAGAACTAAGCCACCCCACATTCCATTTGCATTAATTGGCCATTGCCACCCAGAGACAGAGACCATAGCTCAGTGGTAAGGCAGAAAGTCCCAGGTTCAGTCTGTGACATGACATCTCCAAGCCCAAGCAGCAGGGGATGTGAAAACTCCGGAGAGCCACGGCTAGTATATCTGAGCTTGGAAATTCAGAAGCATGAAACCTCAGCACCTGCAATATTCTTAGCTCACCCAGGAGCTGGTTTCCAGGGAGAAGGTGTAGAAGTGGGACCTTTCCCCAGGCATAGAATTGACTAATAACAGCACTTTCTGTTCCTTTCAGTGAGGTGTAGATAAGGTTTCCTCTGTAGCTCCATTGAAATGAATGGTGGCTGTGCACTTGTAGTATGGCTTGCTGGTTCGCAACCCAAGTATTTTATCACAAGCTTAATAGTGTTCTATTAGAAATCTCCTGCCTTTGCCACATTTATAATTTTGGAACCTTCTTTCCATTGTGATTATCTTTTGTTTGAAAATAAAATATTAAAACTACAATGAGCCCTCTGCATTCCCTGTAGATAAAGTGTAAGCAGAACAAACCTGAAACCACGGACAGTGAATCAAAGCCAGCTGATGATAGACAAGGAGTCTGTATTCCCAGCAATTTTAACCACTAAAAAACATCTGTTTCTCTGTGTTGGTAATTCCACCTTTTAAAAAGAGTTTTTAAAAGATGGGAACAATTTTTGCAAATAGAAGGGGGGGGGGGAATCCCAGTTCATGCATTTGTAATTACCTGGTTTAGTCTGCAGGCTTAATCGGTATGAGTTGAGTTAGGAAAGCTGCATGCATCTGATTTCAATCTAGTGAGGAGAGAGGGAGAGAGCAATGAGTATTGGACACTTAACTATTCTTGCATCTGCCAAAACATTCCTGTGCCAAAAAGAGAGAGTAAATCTAACACGGGGACTGTTTTCTAAAGAAGCCACTTGACTCCGATTAAATGTTTAATTTCCTTAAAACAGTGTTTTGGATTTAGGTCTTTGTTCTTTCCTGGTAATTGGGATTTCTGTTGTAGTTTAGGAATCTCACTTATCGGCTGGCTCTGCTCCAGCCATCCAGCTGGCATTGCAAAGCTGGAGGAAAGTGAGCAGCAGGCATCCTTTCTGGTGGCTTCCCACTTGGCAGGGAGCGAAAGGGAGCAGAATTGGAGGACGCCGTCAGCTGGCGGTATTCTTAACAAGGAATTTGTTGTTTGGAATTAAACGCGAGCAGGGAATGAACTTCTTAGCATTTTTAAACACAGCCCTTCTTTTCAATAGAAAGAAATGAGATTTCAGCAGTACAACCGGGCTTGCTTGACCAGCACTGTGGTGGAAACCTATTAGCATATTGATTCCATGTCAGGGAAGTCTAATGCAGTTTCCTTAACCCTAGGACAGTAGTCTTCAACCTTTTCTGGCCAGGGACCGACTTTTTAGTCCTTTGTGCAAGTGGGGACCCTTTTTTAAAATATATCTATATCTGTATGTTCAGACCCAGAAACCTCCCCCCTAAATAAATTCACACATGACTCAAATTTTGGTTTGGTTTTTGGCAGAATTTAGGCCACAACTTTATGGATTATATCAAGTGAGTGGTTGCATAGGCTCTGATTCGATACCTGCCATGCAGGTAGCACTGACCCAGGGCACCAGCATAGGTCAGCCTAGGGTGAACACCTGGATAAGCAGAAAGCCAGGAATGGGCTAACTCTGCCACCCAAATGTCCCCCTGGACTCAGGCACGGGCACAACCCCCTCTCAGGGGTTGACCAAACCATCGAGTCCCTGGATTCCTTTAATGGAATACCCTTCACATAGGGATGGCGAGAGTGTTCTTCCATCCCTATCACCTGAACCAGAGCCTATCTACAATCTTACAAGTTGCAATAATTTGCTACGCAGCAGGCAAAACCCAAATGGCAACAGCCAGTCAGCCAAGTGGGGAAAATTCCTGTCATGCCCCTGTCCCAACGACAGACGACACACGATGGCATAGCAAGGTCAAGCACAAAGCCCTAAAAATAGGGAGAGGTGGGCGGGTGTTCTGATGCACCGGCCCAAAGAGGAAGCTCAGGGTCACGTGCATGGGCTTAAATAGCTCCCTTGAACCATTTGAACTGTGTCCCATTGGCCAAATTGCACCTAGCTTCAAGGGACCTACCAATTGGGTGTTGTGGCTGACAAATAGAACCCACCCACAACACAGGGTGTCGGTTATCCAGGTCTCACCAGAATACTTGCCCTCTTTAAGGGAGGACCCGATTTGTATAGTGTTAGTGTTGCTATTGTGGCTCAAGCCATGAGCCAGTAACAGGTCCTGAACCACTGGTTGTAAATTAGTGCCCTAGGGTGGCTTATAGTTAGCAAAGGCCAACCTTCCCTTATATGCCACAAATAACCAACACTGTCTTTGTGTTGGGCCTGGGCCTGCAACTTTTATAACAGTGAAGTGTGTAAGCATGGTTGCAAGGTTGCTGTAATATTTATGGTGGATTTGGACAGGAAGGGGGAAAATCTTAGTTTATTTTTAATTGCATGTCAACTTAAAGCTCTAACTGCTGCATGGCTTCAGGAGAACAAAGTCCCAAAATTGGGAGGCAGCTGCCCAACCTGTCTCTGAAGGAGCTCCATGGGCAGTTTAGTGATACAGAAGAGTGCTGCACTCATCTACAAACTGAATCTTGATGTGTCTGCTATGGCGCACAGGTTTAAAAAGGCCTTTTAGAAACTCTGGAGAGTCTGTAAACATTTCTGTTAGATTGAATATGTTACTGGTTTTGTTTTAGAAAGGTTAAGCTACCATCCAGAAGATGTTGGATGCATGGGGTTTCTTTCATCTAAGCCTTTCCAGGACCGGCCCCACCAGTAGGCAGAAGAAAGTGGCTGCCTCGGGTAGCAGATACTAAGGGTTGGGCAGTCGGGCAGATCTTTGTGTTACCAAGACTGCCCTGCATCAGTTCAGTTGCAATGGAGAAGGATGCCCCATCACTGGGGTTGGAAATAAAATTCAACAGCCTGCACAAATGTGCTTTAAATGTATGGTGTGTACACAACTATACTTTTATATTTAGGATGTCCAGCATTTCTAGTTACTACTGTTTTTATTTTTAATGGTGTTAATTTGGTTTCTTTCCTACCTGTTTATAAAAATATCTCACCTACCCTTCGCCATAAGGTCCCTGCAATAAAATATACAATTATAAAAACAAATGAAAACATAGAACGTGTAAATCCATTCCAAATGGAACAGATCCATAGAAATACAGCAAAAAAAAAAGGAGTGAGCCCCACAAAACATGTTACCTTACCTGTCAAAGACCAGGATGAAGAAGCGCATTGTCAGCGTATGTTGAAAGGTTTACATTAAAGATGCTTGACGCATCTCTGCAGGGAGCGGGTTCCACAATTTAACGCCTGGCACAGAGAAAGTGATTAAGTTTACCATTTGTGTGAATGTAAAGATGGCCTATAAAACTGGTAATTACTGAACCCTGTGTGACTTGGAATGGCCATGACTCGGTGTGCAGGCAAAAGGTGCCATATCCAGTCTGGTCTTCATGAGGGGAGTCCTTCCCAGCCTTACGTGGAAATGCCCAGAAGAGCCAACGGAGTCACTGCTGAACTAGATGGGCCAATTCTCTGGATCAGTGTATTGCCACTTCCCATGGGTGCTTCCCCCCCACCCAAAAAAAGCAATTAAAAGCCTGTGTACTTACGGCATATGGTGCCTTGTAGATAATGATCTATGGTCCCTCTTTAAAGGTCCCATAGGCAGCTGTTTCTCCCTCTACCCTGAGACAGCTCCCTGCATTTTGGAAACTCCCCAGAGCTGTAAATGGGGTGAAAAAACAGTCGACTTCTTTCCACTTGGTATTACAATCTATATCTCCAGTTATTTTAACTAGGCCAGGAATAAGGGTTGTGATCCAGAGGTGCCCAGAGCAGAAGTCTCTTTCTGGAGACACTCCTATAGGCAGAAAGCTATCTTTGGTGATCCCCTTTCCCCTGCTCCCTCCAGAAAGTCTACTCTGGATGGTTGGTGGACCTCAGGAATAGCACCGGGGCCTGCAGAAGAAAAGGGAACCGGCAAAATTCGCTCCCCTTCCTCCGGCAGCGCTTCTCTACTAGATCCAAATCACTTCTGTGAATGGAAGGAGCCTTTCCGTTCACAGGACAGCAGGTCCAACCCAGCTGTTAGCAAGTATATTATGCTAATATTCCATAAATACTCATGTTGACATTCCAGCCAAATGACTGACATGCCTTGCTCTGTCTCTCTCTCTCTGTCTCTTCTACAGAGTTGCTGGAACTGTGGCCGTAAAGCTAGTGAGACCTGCAGTGGTTGCAACACGGCGCGATACTGTGGCTCATTTTGCCAGCATAAGGACTGGGAGAAACACCACCACATCTGTGGACAGACACTTCAAGCCCAGCAGCAAGGAGAGACACCAGCAGTCAGCTCCTCCGCAACACCCAACAGTGGAGCCGGAAGCCCAATTGACACACCACCAGCAGCTACTCCTCGGTCAAACACCCCTGGGACTCCGTCCACCATAGAAGCGACTCCTCGCTAAGACTGAACCGCAGAACTACTAAAAACAAAAACAAACAAAAACGCAAAACAAAATTCCTCATCCTCAGATGCTCAAAGGTTTTTACTGAACTGTCACGTTTCAATACTGCAAAAGAACTTAAAACTGTATCTTGAGGTAGAAGTGAAAAGGAAAAAAAAAATACAGAAGGCCAGTAACGGGTCATAATGACTTCTTCTGGAAAACAAAGATACCTTTCCTTTAGGAAACTGAGAAGAGCAGATAATTTTAACACATACAAAATGATAGATTTGACCTCCTCCCTGTTATTTTCCAGTAGCTGGGATTTTAAACTAGATGACCTCATTAACAGATGCTTTACCAAACAGCAAACCAAGAGATTGCTAATTGCTGTTGAAAGCAAAAATGCTAATAATATAAAGTCACAATGTTCTTTATAACAATAATGGGATTTAATACATAAATTAAAAATGCGAGAGAGAGAGAGAGAGAGAGAGAGAGAGAGAAATAAAGAAAGAGAGAGAAAAAAAACCCCTCAAGGGCATGAGCATTGGATAAAACAGCAGCAGACATATTAAGAAGAAGATGTATAGTGTCCGTGGGTTACTGACTGAACTCTGAAGGCCCGCATCAAAAACGCGCAGATGTGCAGCAGATTGGAAGGAGACACAGATGTTCTTTTTTTTTTCTTGTTTCTGAATGAAATATAATAATATCCAGGTCAACAGAATGAAAAATGGAAGATGACTTGCAGTGGGATGTAGGACTTACAGCAGCAAAGGGGGGGAAATCGCCATCGTACAAAACGGCTCCTCTTCCTTTCCGTTCTTTGTTTTGTTTTGGGGTTTTTTTCGTTTTTGTTTTTGTTTCTTGTTTTCCTGTTTAGTACAGAAATAAGGACACAGCCTGCAGTTAATTAGCATTTTGGCAGCTACAACATCAACCAGCTGCCACTACCCCCCCCCCGCCCCACCCCAAAAAATATAAAGCTTAAAAAAATTCCTTCACTTTTTTACAAGGTTCCACAGAGTAAGACAATCGGGTCTATTCAACCTCATTCATTTTTTGTATCAACAACGACGATAAAAAAAACAGTGACTCCAGCTCCAGAACCTTTCCAAAATTCTTTCCATCCCATCCTGTCTGGGTTTTTAATAAAGAAAAAAAAAGATATATTAAAAATGGGGGGAAAATCTAGTAGTTCTCTTGGTGTTATAACACTTCTGTCCTGTGAGGTTTCCCAATGGTGTTTTTTCTTGTAAATGTGTTGGACAAATGTGAAAATGCATTGTAGTTAACCATGCTCACATTTAGTCTTCTTTATTACTAGTAGGTGAGAAACCTGTAACTTTCTATGCTGCTTTTATATCTGTATGTAGTAGTGATATTTCTCTAGTAGTTCAAAAGAGAGAAGAAATCCCCCCCCCTCTTTTTTCCGTTTGTCTTAAAGAAAAGAAAAAGAGAAAAAAAGCTATCTTTCGGAGCTGCTATTTCACTCTGTTATAGGGGAAAAAACTTAGCATGCTTCCCGGAATGCTAACATATTGGTGTTTTTGTAAGAGGGATGTACATAAATGTATTTTGCACTGTCACAAGGACTCCCTAGGCATGCTTTTTGGGGGGCTATCTCTTTTTAAAAAGATGCTAGAGCCATTTCACCGAGTTTATCTGTAGGATAGAATAGTGGTGGGTTCTTTTTTATTTTTCTTTCTCCCCCTTTCCCCACTTCCCCCCCTCTTTTTTTTCCAAAATTCACTAATAGGGATGTTTTTTTTATAAAAAAATATAAAAAATAAAACAGGCTATCATACTTTTGAAGAAAAGAAAAAAAAAAGCAGTGCATGCATATCACTGTAAGGTCGTTAGGTATTTCTGATTTTACAAAAGAGAAATAATAATAATGATGATGATGATGATGAGAAGAGCTCCAAATGCTGAGGTGTAGATTGACAGCTTTAACACTGCTGAATGCCAGGTTATATTACAGTATTATTACAAAAATACAAAAATAAAAAAGGGAAGTCAGCCAAAGACTGTTCTGATGGACCAAAATCTGAATTCTGAAAGCACCATTACTACTTTCCAAATGATCAGCAGGTTAAACATGTCCGACTAAGGCACTCATTTAACCCTTCATTGTCCAGGGTCCAGGCCAGAAACGACTTGTCACTTTTAAGCAGCATAAGAGGTGGCTGTGTGCTTTTCCCGCCAAGTCAGCGTAACAAGGCAGGTGCATTTAAAGGCCCCGCAGTGAACGTCGTTTTGCAGCGCTTTTCTAAATTTTATTCCTGTTCTCCTCATCCGAAGCACTCTCAAAGGCAAGGCATTGTTCTGTGCAACTTGGCTAAAATTGGCTTGTTGGGCTTCGGCATGGAGAAATCCACGATTGGCTCTCCAGCTTGGCAGTGAGGCCCATTCGGTGGCTGTGGACAAAGCCTCCGTCTTCTAAGTCTAACCTACCTCCCATGATGGTTGTAAGGGTTATAATTTTCATACTGCGCCTAGTAATGTTTAGGTGCTTAACCAACCATAACCATTTCTGCGACTTGGATCTTGTTCTGAGATTCTTGGAGGAAGGGCAGAATACAAATGCTACT